>NC_140250.1:4333606-4558606 GCF_949987555.1 Borostomias antarcticus | reverse complement strand
CGAGGGCGTTTTTCGTCCTAACAAATCAAATCGCTCCTTCAAGGGGGTGGGGGGGGGGCGACCTACCCGACACGCTCCTCCTGCAGGCTGGACAGGACCATCCCCAGCGCCAGGCCCGAGTGGAACTGGACGGCCTGGGACTCGTCGGCGGCGGGCGCGCCGGGCAGCCCCGCCCCCAGGGTGGACAGCACCTCGGGCACGCGCTCCTTGTGCCAGGAGACCAGCACGGGCGCCACCAGGGACAGCGCCAGCGCGGCGCAGGAGCGGGCGATGACGCTGGCCGTGTTCTCCCCGGAGTAGGACCTCTGGAGGCGGAGCCACGGGACGCGGAGAAGAAAAACAGGAGAGGGAGAGGATTGGAGGAGAGAGGAGGAGTGGAGGAGAGAGGAGGAGTGGAGGGGACAGTGGAGGGGACGCTGCTGTGGCACTCACGTGTAGGAACCAGGGGAAGACCTGTCCTCGGGGGCGATGGCTGCTGCTGGCCAGGCTGAGCAGAGTGTCCAGCACCATGACCAGCCAGGTGGCCGTGGGGATGATCTCTGGCCCCGTCTGCAGAAGGGAGAGCAGAGGGGAAGTAAGTAAGCAGCCTGGTGAACGGATGGTTCTGGAGCCTAGTGGCCCACAGGGGCAGAAGCCCGTCTCCTGATTCCTTAGCGTGACGCAGCTTGATGTACAAGTGGACATGACGCTAGTATGTCACAGGGACTTACCTCCCCCCATTCCAACCCTTGATGATGACCCATAAGGACATACTGTACTCCAGACTCTTACCACGAGCCCCCCGGCTGTGTCTGCTGGGAGGTTGCTCTCGTACTTGGCCAGGACCGCGGCCAGCCCGCTCAGAGCCAGGATGGAGTTCCCCTGGACCACCGGACTGTCTCTGTCACCAACAACACAGCACAGCAACAATGTATGTAACAATGTATGTTGCAGACATAGATAATTAGATGAGCGAATGATCTAACTTGTGCGAAAACAAACTAAATATTCAAAATCTTGGAGTTTCCCTTTAAGCACTAGCACACCAAATACAGATATTAATGATAAGTTAATTCATTAAATATAATGGGCTGATGTCAACCAGGCTGACCGTTGTAAGCTACCGGGGATAGGCAATAACAACAATAATAGTACATACCAATATAAACACAATATTCATGCAATTATTGCCCATATCAGACAAATATGTTAATAATATGTCTGTGTGGAGGAGACTAATTGGAGACAGACTAACTTTGCTGCGGATTTGACAACATCAGTCAGCTGGTCTCTGACCCTGTGAACAATCACGACAGGGAAAGAGAGAGGGAGGACAGAGAGGGAGGGAGGGAGAGAGAGAGAAGGAGATAGAGAGAAAGAAAGAGAAGAAGGAGGGGGAGTGAGGGAGGGAGAAAGGAGAGGGAGGGAGAGGAAGAGGGAGGAAGGAGAGGGAGGGAGAGGAAGAGGGAGGAAGGAGGGGGAGGGAGAGAGGGGGAGGGAGTCAGCTCCTTCATCTCCTCATGTCATTATTTATGACACACGCACACACACACACACACACACACACACACACACACACACACACACACACACACACACACACACACACACAAACATGCGAGCTCACATACTGTACGCACTTAAACACAGTCTCTTTTCATTTTAGGTGAGTGCATTAGTCACCCGTGTGTGGGCGTGGGATCTGCTGGGCAGCTACTCTGGCCTCCCTGCTCTGAGCAGGATGGCTTACATCCAACACTTGTGTGCAATCAATATATATTTTGTTCAATTTTTTAATCTAGCAAGTGGAATTATTATACTGTTAAGTAATAATCATCTATAATGAGCAAAAATGGCAGCTCTAGTGTTGTGCTTGTGCTGTGTGTGTGTTGTGTGTGTGTGTGTGTGTGTGTGTGTGTGTGCTCACCCAAGTCAGACACAGTGCTGTTGATAATGTAGTTCCTCTGGACTCTCCTTGTGTGTGTGTGTGTGTGTGTGTTCTCACCAGAGCCAGGCACAGTGCTGTTTGTACTGCAGTTCCTCTGGACTCTCTTTGCCCTGCTTCTGCTGCATCTCCAGTTCTGCACGTCGACCCTACGGTACAGATGCAGTCACATGACAACTGTTGGACCTGAGCCAAACCTCAGCCTATCAGTTATCGGTCTGTAGCCTATCAAATTGTTTCCCTGAGGTTATCAGTTATCTGTCTGCAATGCATCAACTTGTTTGCCAGATAACTTGGTTATCAGTTATCTGTGACGTATTAACTTGTTTGATGGAGCTGACCCAAACCCCACACAAAACCAAAGGTCAACTACAGTACATCCTCCTACAGGACAGGTTCAACAAACAACCAGGACTGAACTATTGTCCAGCTTCATCTACTGTATAGAGTAGTACAGTATCTGCAATCGAAAGTCCTAACATCAAAATGTAGTATCTTTCACCCTCACCCTAACCCTACAATCATGGGAATCGCAGTGGGCTTAAATCATTTTTCTGGTGCACACATTTATCGTCACTGGTTTTGGTATTTCTAGCCAAGACAAAAGGTGAACAGGGGTGGAATTCATGGAGGGGGTAAAGATTTGGCAGATGGCAGGGGAGAGGTAGAATTTTAGCTACAAGTCCAGAATCTACCGTTTTGCCCCGGAGCCAAAGAAAGACGCTGACCAATGCTTAAACAAGATTCAGTTTTGGGTGTCTGTGGTCATAGCAAGCTTCACATCCACTCGAAAACCCAAGACCACAAATAACTGCACTCGATAACTATCCCTACGGAGATCACAGTAGATGGATTACATACTGTATCCAGATGTTTACAATGACCTCACGTTTTAAACCACAGGGCAGGTATCTGTTGGTGATTATGGTGCAGTCACCATGACAACGCTACCACTGCTCCTGCAGGATAACAACAAGCAGCTCTGAGCTCTTCTGTTCAAGTGATACTCTGGACCCTGTAGACTTGCACTATTAACGGTCAGCAGCTACTGTAGATGACCAAAATCAAGATGTGTCTGTAATCTAATTAATTCAGGTATGGTCATTCAACATTTAATGGAATTAAGCTACTCAAAGGTTATTTTCCCTCAATAACTCACCCCTTTTTTTCAGAATGCTGATGAAAAATAATAATATGGGCTAAACTAAGAACACACTTTTACCTGTGTTATACTGTAATTTCTGTGATTCTTTTTTTATCATATATTATCAATCCTGCTTTATTTTCTTACTTTTTGTACCCTTTACTAATATTTTTATTTATTTAATAAACTATGTTTTTATTTATCTTTCCTTCACACTGTCTGCTTCATTTGCTTGTATGAACATGTGCTACAGTATATAAATAAAATTGACTTTGACTTGCACGCATACATACACACACACACACACACACACACACACACACACACACACACACACACACACACACACACCTCTAACAGGGCGTGAAACGCTCTGCTCATGAATCCTCTCCACGCCTGCGTCAGTAGGAGGCTGCGATGCCACTCTGAGGGCTGGATGTTCACCTGGGAGAGAGAGAGAGATCACAGCGCTCGGTTTTCCAGCGTACCAACCACGATTCCTGAAACTATTCCCCCGAACGGGTGCATTCATTAACAAGACGACACACTGCGGACATCATCTCCGCTGTAAAAGCGTCGGGAATGTGGGTTTCCGCGGCTTCTGGCCAGTTCAGGGGAAGTGAGGCGGCCGGTCAAGTTCACGCCTGTATACAGGCCTCCCTCACACACTCCAGTCTCACACACAAACACTCAGGACAGAAAGGCGGCCGGAAGAGGGTAAGTGTGCAGAGGGTAATGCCGGGCTCAGACTACAGGATTTTTGGGGCGATTTATCCCCGATTCACCCCTCCCGACAATCGGAGGAGAAATCTGGTCTGGAACGTTGGTCGGGTCCGATGATCGGCCCAGATGATCTTGTAATGTGAGGTGTTTACAGATCCAATCTTATACCTCCCGATCGGCTCGCAGACCCATTGGGGCGGCCCCGATAATATCAAACAAGTTTGATATTTAAGATTATTACGTCCCGACTTTACAAGTGAGACGGCGAGACCAGTGGTTCGTTGCTCCCTCGGGCACGACAAGATCCTGTAGTGTGTGATGAGCCGTTATTTTCAAATTTTGCTGTGTGTGTTCGTATGAGATGCGCAAGAAGAATATCTGTTAAGATTCTCCTTATGTGCGTGATGTAACCCGATTTCGAAATTGGTTAGGATTTTAAATATCCTGTAGTGTGAGCCCAGCATTAGTGTGCTGGCACACAGGAGTGTGAGAGACGAAGAGAGGCGTGCCAGGGAGGGGGCGAGCGCCAGGTAGAAGCCGGGGGAGCGAGGACGGGGGAGGTGCTGGTGAAGGGGAGGGGTCACCTCGTGGATGAGAGCCACCAACGTCTGCTGGAAGCTGCGTCCCCGGCTGAGCAGGAAGCGGTTGATGGGGCGGCCGTCGCGGTCCGTCTGAAGGGGCAGGTCGTAGGAGAGGAGCAGGCCGGCTGGAACACACACACACGCGTGCGCGCGCACACACACACACACACGCACACACACACACACACACACACACACACACACACACACACACGCACACACACTGACATGACCACACTTCGGAACCACCACCCATCCTACCAGCATTACTAAACCTTGCCCCATGAATATGGCATGCACTTATTAGTATAGTTTAGAGTAAGGTTAGGTTAGAGTAAGGTTGGGGTTAGGTTAGGGTTAGGACTAGGGTTAGGTGGAGGTGCGTACTGTACCTGCCAGTCCGGGTTTCAGACCAGGCTGTTTGTTCTTCTCGTAGGTCTTCAACATGAAGGCTGGGATTCCCGCCACCGTTTTCCCCTGATCCGAGCGCAGGTTCCCCCCCTTTAGAGCCAAGTGGTACACTCCACGGGGCATGTGGCTCATCTCCTGCCTCACTAGAGATGCCAGGAGGGTCTCAAGTGCTGAAAGAGACGGGGGTGAGAGAGAACTGTACAGCTTTCATACTGCAAATCTACTCTTTCTCATCTATGGACTTGGCAGGTGAGTTCTAATTGGGTTATTTGATATTGCTGAGTAAATTCGGTTGAGGGCTTGGAGAAAAAGGGGCGTACTGTAAGTGACATCTTGGGCAAAAATGAGTTTTATATATCATTTTAAAGGTCTTCATGAGCTCTATCAAATGGTAAAAGAATAAGGTCACTATAATTTTTTGTTTTTGAAATAAAGGCAGAGAACATGAAGGCTGAAGTGAACACCTTATGAATTTGGACGAAAATAGGCCTAAGTGCGGGGGTAGCCACAACTGCATCGCCTCTTTTCAAAGGCTCAACTGACTTCCTCGTTTGGATCGCACTGTCAGAAGCATGCTACTGAGGGAGGGTTACCAGGAAGGTAGTAAAACAAAAAGTAGTTTCCGGAACAACGAATACCTGGCAGGACTGAGCAGGAGGTGAGGCTAAGGAGCTTCACGTAAGATGAGCCGGGAATGGACAGATCTTCTGCTTTCTCTTTCTCTGGCTCCTCCTCTTCGGTCTCGGGCAGCTTGGCTGCCGGCCTGGCCTGTGAAGAAGACGAGCCAGTTCAGCTACTGTATGAGCATCAACACGCCAAAGGAGCATCGCATGGGAATCAATTTAACATGACATCCATCACCATGGATGAGGGTACTGCTTCTCTATCCGTTTCTTTATAACGTGGTTCTATCAGTCTTCATGTGTTAAGGCCAGTTAAGGTTGGTAAGACCAAGGTTCGTACAACACGCCGTACATAAACATTACAACACTTTTTTATGTCGGACTGGGGTGTCGCAGACCAGTCTTGCACCTCCTGGATTTCGTAAGGTCGCAGGCGCCGTAGATTGTCTCACAGTCTGATTGGTTGGCTGGATAGAAACTCTTATAGAAGTCCGTTGCACAAAATGTAAACACACTAGGCTGGTTTATAGTTACCATATAGATGATGGTAAGTGTCGGCTAGGTTGAGATTTTCAACTGAAAATCGGCGTCGGCCGAAGTATGAAATGCAGAAAATGTGTGATCGTACCACACTTGTTTCACAGACCATACATTGGCCTTAATACTTGGTTGTAGAGTGTGTTGAGTGTGTTGTGAGAATGTGTTGAGCGTGTTGTGAGAGTGTGTTGAGTGTGTTGTGAGAATGTGTTGAGTGTGTTGTGAGAATGTGTTGAGTGTGTTGTGAGAATGTGTTGAGTGTGTTGTGAGAATGTGTTGAGTGTGTTGTGAGAATGTGTTGAGTGTGTTGTGAGAATGTGTTGAGCGTGTTGTGAGTGTGTTGAGTGTGTTGTGAGAATGTGTTGAGTGTGTTGTGAGAATGTGTTGAGTGTGTTGTGAGAATGTGTTGAGTGTGTTGTGAGAGTGTGTTGAGTGTGTTGTGAGTGTGTTGAGTGTGTTGTGAGAATGTGTTGAGTGTGTTGTGAGAATGTGTTGAGTGTGTTGTGAGAGTGTGTTGAGTGTGTTGTGAGAGTGTGTTGAGTGTGTTGTGAGAATGTGTTGAGTGTGTTGTGAGAGTGTGTTGAGCGTGTTGTGAGAATGTGTTGAGTGTGTTGTGAGAATGTGTTGAGTGTGTTGTGAGAGTGTGTTGAGTGTGTTGTGAGAGTGTGTTGAGTGTGTTGAGAGAGTGTGTTGAGTGTGTTGTAGTGGTGTTCTTCTCACCTGCTCAGGGAGGTGCATGACGGTGAATGCCACCTCAGGAAAGCTTGATAGAGCCTTGAAGCCGCAGCTCGCCACCTCAGCGTCCTGAAACAAACACACACACACACACACACACACACACACACACACACACACACACACACACACACACACACACACACACACAATCAGCTCATCTCCATCTCACTCTACCATCTTCAATACACAGGTACATACTTTCTGGATTTTGTGTCAATTGAGTCAGTAAGATATAGAATCAGGACCATAAGACTTCAATGATAAAGGTTATTATACTGTATTTAATTTGTTGAAGGACAGCCCCTTGAGATGTAGCATCTCATTTTCGAGGGGGTCCTATAAACACAAATGCTAAATTATAAATACAGACAAAACAGCATTACATAACATACTGTACACTGCAAATACACAGATACAGTCTGTTCACCCATCCCCCAGACCTCAGCTATTGTACAAGAAAATGTTTTACATGGGCCAAGATAATAAATCAAATACAATAGCATAAAGAGCAATTAATGAAAAGCATGAACAGGTTGTTTTAAGAATGTGTATTACAAAAGGTGTGCTGCATTTGACACTAACCTTGTTGAGAGCATAACCCCACAGCAAGCTGGTCACCTGCTCTTTGAGTTTCTGCAGTGAGGGTCAAGTGTGTGTAAATATGAAGTACAAGGATCAAAGTGATACTAGAAAAGATATGATAGTACGCTAGTAGCCCTCTGAAGGGAAGTTAGCTAGTAAAGATATGCTATCACGGTAGCCCTATGAAGGGAAGTTAGCTTGTTTGTATACAGATACACAGATGTGCCTGGGAGGTAATTGTTTGGAGTTCTGAGTCACTGAACTAGAGGGACCATGAAAGAAAGAAACTCTGACGGGGTGCGTTGTAACGCTAGAGGTACCTCGTACTCTTCAGACTTCACAGGTAACTGTGGGACCAGGGCCAGGAGCTCGGCTACAGCCTTGATCACCAGGGGCCTGGGGTCACAGCTCAGCTTCGGACCCAGGGCCCTCCACGTCGAACCAATGTCTACCACCTGCGCAATAAGCCACTTATTAAACACACATCCGGTTATGAAAACACATTTGTTTTCGGTTGTTTTCAGACCTCGATAAACATGAAAGAATCCTGCAAAATGTGTTAAAATGTGATGCTCCTGCAATTATGTGTGTACAGTATGTGTGTGTGTGTGTGTTTTCACACACCTCAGCTCGACAGAGCTGGTGTAGACCCTGCAGGGCCAGCGACGCGGGGGTGGCCTGGTCAGGCCTGGGACACTGGGACAGGGTGTGCGTGATGGCGGCCAGCATGTCCCCTCCGTGCTGATACGGCCTGCAAACAAATCTCAGTGACCGGTCCAGTAGGCTACAGTTGGGCTGCATGAGAGCGACGGCTCACCGTCACATCGAAAGGCACCGTATGATAACCTGACAGTCGGTTAGTCGACAGGCAACTGGTGGTTTATGGGTATCAAGCAGAATGATTGTGTATTTATGTTGTCTCTTCTTTCAGTCGTGATTGAGGCACACAACTTATGTCTGCATGAACTGTCATCATCATCACCGGTCATCATCATCATCATTGTCATACTTGAGTGTTTTTATTGAAATGCCACACCTTAAATTGTATTAAATAAACAATAAAAAAATGTATTAAATAAAAAAATAATTAGGTAATTCTACTCCATTCTATTCTATGTTAATCTATTCAAAATGTTTTTGAACTGTAGCATGATCTCCAGTTGTGTTCTGTATCAGCAGCTAAGGCCAGGGGCAGCTGGGGACCGGCCTGGGGGAACCTAGGAGGACGGAGGTGGGTCAAAGGTCACCTCTCGGTGCAGATGTCCCTGAGGCAGGCAGCCCGGGCCAGGACCTGCTCCCACTGCGCCTCCTTCCCCACCACCCCGGACGGCTTCTCCAGCTGGGCCATCAGCCTCTGGAGCTCAGGGTACACACGGTCCTGGAGAGGGAGAGGGAGAGGGAGAGAGAGAGAGAGAGAGAGAGAGAGAGAGAGAGAGATAGCGAGAGAGAGAGAGAGAGAGAGAGAGAGAGAGAGAAAAAATATATATATTGAGAAATATATGCGATCACCTTGACTGTATGCTTTTGTGTACACATGGTACTTTTGTGTTTCAATAACTCAGGTCACCTCAAAGTTCACAACCCAGACGAACCCCTAACACTGTTTATACAAACACACGGAAATGCAGTCAGGATATGCAGAACACTCCCACTCCCACTCCCACTCGCACAAACACAAACACTGTGGGACAAAAAACTGTATTGAACGCTAGAACAACTATGCTTGGTGAAGCAGGCCCTTGACCCCGGAACTGACCTGCTTCTTCCACAGAGCAGCCATGAGGCGCAGTGCCACAGCCCGCAGCTTGGGGGCGCCAGCCAGCATCTGGATAGTCTGCAGCACCTGAGGGACAACCAACTAACAGAGCCACAGGAACGTCATCAACAAGAGAGGGCCACAAGGACCGTCCCAAAATCAACTCACAGAGCCACAGGAGCATCATCAACAAGAGAGGGCCACAGGGACTGTCCCAAAACCAACTCTAAATTACAGGGGGTCTTTATTTGGCCACATGTGACACATACATTGCACACAGTGAGCGGCGACATGGCACACAGCGCACGCACACACACACACACAGAAGAGCATCTGTTCTTTTGCATGTTTTTTGTATTGGGTTCGTTTGGAGGAAACCTTTGCGAACACAGGTAGAACATGCAAACTCTGCACAGAAAGGCCCGGAGACCTTCTCGCTGTGAGGCGTATCAATACTATCAGTACTATCAATCAAATCAATCAAAGCTTTATTTACTAGGTACTGCACATGTTTTGGGAGTTCAGTGACTTGCTCAAGGACACTTCGGCACAACGCCGGGAGCTGGGATCGAACCGGGGACCTTGCGATCCCCAGCCGGACGCTTTACTCCCGAGCCACGTGCCGCCACTACCATCTATTTCCTGCTTTTCTGATGCTGAATGAGATCAGGATGAGTTCGCCCATTGTGTTCAAATTCGACAGATCGACAGATTCTGATCTGGCTCTCAGATTCGGTCCCTCCTTGCTTTTGCGAGAAAGAAAAATCTATTCTACAGCAAATATTATTCTATATGATCCAATGACATTAAGACAAATATTGACAAGAGATATTCTTTAAACTGGTGCAGGGGTACATCTGAAGATTGGCTTGATAAAAGCAATATCGTTATTTGATGGCAGATCTACAAAGCATCCAACATCCACGCTTGTGTTGGTAAACATGAAAGTGGGGATAACAAGAAGTGTATTTTGATCATATATGCACACGCACGCACGCACGCACGCACGCACGCACGCGCGCGCACGCACGCACACACACACACACACACACACACACACACACACACACACACACACACACACACACACACACACACACACACACACACACACACACACACAAACACACACACACACACACACACACACTCGGTATTTATACAGCTAGACTTTGAAATGTAAGATTGTCGGACTGAATAAAGCTAATACGTGGATAAATATTGCATCACTATCCTACTGCTCTCTGGCTAGACTCTCTCTCCTTGCAGCCCGACAGCCCATGTGGCGTGGAGGCGGAGCGGGCGCTGGCGGCGGGCGTACCTTGTGCGTCCCAAACCGTGGCAGGGAACAGAGCACAGCGTGGGCCAGGCCTGGGTCGCACTCCCTCCCGAGCTTAAACAACAGAACAGGAAGAAGGGATGTGACCTGCAGAGAAGGGGGTAAAGGAAGGAGGGAGGGAGAGAGAGAGAGAGAGAGAGAGAGAGAGAGAGAGAGAGAGAGTCAGAAGAGGGGGGGTCTGGTCGAAGCATGTCTGCTTGAAGTACTTTTTTGGGGTGGGGGGGGGGGGCACATTCTTACAGAGCTCTTCTCACCCACATCATTACTGGCTGGACTAAGCTGCACAGACTGTCACAACCAATCCGTCTCTCCGAGGCGGCTTTGGGAGGACGCCACTGCGCGGTATCGGGGCGGCGGAGACTCGCCCCCTTTGAAGTGACTTCCACCCCCCCCCCCACCCCACCCCACCCCACCCCCACCCCTCTTTCTCGAGGAGCTCGGCGCAAACTGGCGCTCTGCTAATGTGGGACTCATTCCATGACACTCCGTGCCCTAAGGGCTAAACAAACACGCAACCTATGCCAAATTGGTGTCAGCTATTTGAGATTCCATCATCAAACCAAGCCCATAAAAAAAAAATATATATATATATATATATATATAATCAGTATGAAAAAACCTATCGGAAAAATGAACCTCAGTGCTGGTGTTGGAGAGTGGGGAGGAAAAACTGACAACCCAAACATGACACTCACATCAGTACTTGAGGTTACAGCCAAACTTGGATCTAACACAATTTGAAATGACTGTGCATGCTTTAGTTTTTCCTAGTGCTATGAAACCATTGGAACAGCCCCAAAGTATTAGCTCCAAGACTAGCTGGCCTATATATTTAACCCAGGTTTGGCTATAAAACTGATGTCAATGTCAGTCTGCCTGTGTCATCCAACCAACCTTCCCTCATCCCCTCCAGATATGAACTTGGGTTGTCTTAATTGTACAGGGACTTGGATTAAGTCTTAATTGTACAGGGACTTGGATTAAGTCTTAATTGTACAGGGACTTGGATTAAGTCTTAATTGTTCAGGGCGTAGACCCCATCTCCCCTGCAACGCTGTGCGCTGTTGTAACCTTTGAACCGAGGCCGTGTGGGATGAGCTCCTGGACTTTAGTATCCTGTGAAGATGTGAACTCCTGGCTGCGAACTCCGACCCCGAGCAGCGCCGGGGCCGCAGCGCCTGACCCACACCTGACCCCTCGCTCCCTGCAGAGCTTTGCAAACACTCCAGGTCTCCAACAAAGCCTCAGAACGAGTGCTCTCACTGGAGCATGGCGCTCCACGGCCAAGTCCTAAATGGCGAGCTGACTTTAAAATGTGGAATAGACAAAAAAAGTGCCTCAAAACGTCCGTTCCCGGATGAAGAGAAATGTTTCCATTGATTTCATTTTAGGAGATCCACCCCCGTTAGAATGTGTGAATCTTAGAATTATGTTAGTTAGGTAGAGTTAACGGTATTTCCTACAATGTGCCGGGGTAATAGTATCAATGTAGTGTACTAAAACTGTACCAGCAGCTGTTGTAGTGATGACAGGAATGTGTGTCGAATGTTGAATTAAGAAAAGAATGAAGAACTCATCGGGTTTAACCGCAGAAATAAAAGATCTGATGGGTAGTGCGCAGAGGAGTACTGAGCCAGAGCAGAGCGGCTTCATTCGTGTGGGAAGCAGAGAGGATGGGCCAGAGCCCAGAACGGTGCCCTGTCGCCGCGACGACACCATTACCATAACGCTTATCGCTCCGCTCTCCCGCACCTCGCCTGTCGCCTAGCAACCCCAACATCTGCATGGCTTATCATGGGAATGGAGAAGGAGGAGGGGGTGGGGTGAGGGGGGGGGTTGGGAGGACAGCGACGCGAGGGGAGCAATTTTCTCACTAGTAATTTCTTGGTTGGTACAAATGGAAGGAAAAGAATGGCCACCTGTGTGGTTCCAACCCTAATCGCTTCTGAAGCCTGTTATTATAAAAAGGTCCCTTCCTCAAGTGAAGCGCTGCTTGAGTGCCTATGTGTAAGCGAGTGTATTTATCGCTGCTAATGTGTGCATGTGTGAGAAGCTGCCGGCTCAAATCCAGCGAGAACAGGCACTGCACGGGTAGCCTACTGGCCTGCGTTTCCTTCTGTCGGTATATTGTCTTGGTTTGCAGTGTCTGCGGTCTGCGGCTAGCGGTGGGATTCGGTCACCTTGTTATAAAGAGAGATGGGGGTCAACGGCAGAAGGAGAAACTAATACGGCCGTAAAGTGTCGAGGCGTCACCGGTGGACGCGCTGCCACCGACCGCCAAGAGGGAAACTAACCCGCCGCCGCCCTGCCTAACGACCAGACCAACTGCCACTGAGGGAGCAATTATAAAAGCAAAGCAGATACTAAGCCCCTATAATGAGCGACAGTAATGCGGAGGAAATACAGTGTAATGTTTATCGCTCTGGCTAGAACAGGTGGCTCGCTTTCCAGGCCTCCAGGGTCGCTGTGTGTGCGGGTTTTAATTGCAGTGGTGGGGAACGAACCGGAACTATGACACTGCGTGGCACCATTTTGAACGCGCGTAGGCCTGGATTACAGGGGCGTCTGTTGGGTGTTCGGTTGTTCACACTCTTACCGGAAAAAAAAACACACACAAGAGCGAGACCTTCTGATTGAAAACAACTTAGTATTATTATTGGTCTTCGTGAGGGGGTGACAGAAGTTGATGAGGGAGATGCAAGGGACTTGGTTAAGTTTGTGATTTTACACACCTCTCCCTTTCTTCGTTGTTTAAATTCATCCTACGTTATTATCCGCTTTTTTCCGTGACTCCTGTTATTCTTATTTCCAATTTGATATGAACTAAAGGAGCCTATCCGATAACATAATTGTTTGCTATCACTCAAACTCGTAAATCACCTGTTTGATTGTTATAAGTGTACACAGCTTTAGGCTTTGTAGGCCTATTCCTATAGTTTTTTTTAAAAAGCCTCAGGGATTTGCCCATTACACTAGAATTCAGCTCCGGATTTCGAACTCTGGTCGTATTCCAAGGCCTTCGGGTTCAAGGTTTGTTTTCACTGGGGTAGTGTAATATCTAGGCGCAAACGTAGGTCTTTTTCGGCAAAAAAGTGAAAAAAGCATTTGTGTAATCCAGGATATAGAATATTGAACGACTGCTGTGTACTCATGTGAAGGATGTATAAAAGGATGAACATTCTGTACAAGTTTTGAATGAACTGTTGGTGTCAGACTAGTCTCGCATAGCCAGACCTATCTCCACACTTCCTTTACGCTGGAGAAAGGTCATGCTTAGGACACAGGGGAATAACGCTGTATTTCTTTAAACCAATCACAATCCTTCTTGGGCGGAGCAGTTGCTAGATTGTTGGGGACTGGGAAAACGGTAACACGCGGATAGAGTCTGGATTGAATCTCATTGGCCGGAAGAATCTCCGTCGTCACTGACTGGGCAGTAATGAACCCAATGACAAGGCTCATCTCCAAAACCTATGGTACATCCAGTGAGTCAGACGAGTTTCAGACAACAAATATGACCCAGAGACTCTTTGGATCCATTCTCTAAGGTTTTCTGAGCAGAGCACTTTTTCAATTGTAATTCAAAAGGCTGGAAATAAGGAGTGACTCACTGCATAAATAACCTAGCGAGGGACTCCAAATGAATTCTAATGCTGGGCTCAGACTACAGGATCTTTGGCCCGATTTATCCCCGATTCAGCCCTCCAGACAATCGGAGGAGAAATCTGGTCTGGAACGCTACCAATGTTCAGCCCAGATGATCTTGTAATGTGCGGGGTTTACAGATCCAATCTTATACCTCCCGATCGGCTCGCAGACCCATCGGGGCGGCCCCGATTATATCAAACATATTTATATTTAAAATGATTCCTACTTTACAAGCGAAACAGCGAGACCAGTGGTGTCTCACCACTCGTGTGTGATGAGACGCTCTTTTCAAATCTTGTCGTGTGTGCATGTTTAAGATTCATGAGAAGAACATCTGTTAAGATCCTCCTTATGTGCGTGATGCAGCCCGACTTCGAAATCGGTTAGGATTTTCAATATCCTGTAGTGCGAGCCCGGCATTAATTGAATCGACCAAATGATTCCTACAGAGAGGTTCTGAGCCTGTGGTGTAGGGTCCGCCAGGTTTATGCTCTAGCTACCTGCGCGGGGTCCTGGTCGGCGATGGCCGCCGCGGCCTGAAGGGCCAGTCGGCAGACGTCCCCCCGGCCGGCGACGACGAGGTGGGCCACGACGAGGGTCAGGGGCGGCGGGATGCTCCGGCTGGTGGGCAGCGCCGCCGTCACCGACAGGAGCCACTCGCTGGCCGCTGCCGAGTCCCCGGTCACCCTGCGCAGCACGCGGGTCACCGTCCGCAGCTCGCCGTGCCAGGGACTGAGGGGCGGGGACAGCTCGACGAAGTCCTGGCGAGAGGAGCAGAGAAGAGGTGAGGGGGAGGGACAGGCGAGGAGAGCTGGGAGGAGAGGAGGAGAGGAAGAGAGAAGAGGAGTGAGGAGGAGAGGAAGGGAGAGGAGAGAGAAAAGGAGTGGGGAGGAGAGGAAGAGGAGAGTGAGGAGGAGTGGGGAGGAGAGCAGGAGAGGAAGAGGAGAGAGGAGTGGGGCGGAGAGGAAGGAAGAGACAAGAGGAGTGGGGAGGAGAGCAGGAGAGAAAGAGAGAAGAGGAATGGGGAGGAGAGGGAGAGGAGAGAAGAGGAGTGGGGAGGAGAGCAGGAGAGGAAGAGGAGAGAGGAGTGGGGAGGAGAGGAAGGAAGAGAGAAGAGGAGTCACCTCGGCAGGCCTGCGGGTCTCCCTCTGGGTGCTCTGCAGCAGGCTGTGGGCAAGGCTCTGGGTTTGGGAGTAGGTCTGGGGGTCTGTGAGGGGCTCCATGAGGGCGGAGCAGGAGAGCAGCTGTAGGAGGGGCAGCACCAGCACGGGGGTGCCTGGAGGGGTCCGCTCTGCCTCCGGGGGGGCCAAGCTGAGGGCTTCGGGAGAAAGACATCAGAGAGAGAGAGAGAGAGAGAGAGAGAGAGAGAGGGGATGTGAGTATGTGGGTCCGTGTGAAGAGTATGTAGGTTTCAGAAGAGGAGGTGAGGAGAGGGGAAGAAAATAGAGGAATGGGGAGGAGAGGGGCGAGGTCCGTTACCCAAGCTCAACAAGTCTGTGTGCTGAGAAGCAGGTGCTTCCAGGAGGAGGAGGGCCAGGCCCACCATCACCTCCTCCACGGGGGGCTCCTCCTACACGGGACAGAGACGCAGAAACACGGAGAGAGGACCAGAGCATCAGCTGACCAGGATAACGCCTGTGTGATCTAATAACTTACAGCATGAACTAATCCGAGGACTCCCTCTTCGGCGACGCCCTTCTCGGAAAACGGCCGCAACGGGAGCCTGCTCGGGCCGGATAACGAGGCGAAACGAAACGGCGGTTGGGTCTCAACGTCGGGGCTAGGGAACGACGGTCTTACCTGAGGGCGGGCGGCGAGGAGACGGCGCAGCAGGCGGAGCAGCGGGCGGCAGTCTCCGGCCAGCGCCAGGCCGAGCCGACAGGCGCAGAGCAGCTGCAGGGTCAGACAGGCGCTCACCGCCCCCCAGCGGTCCCCGGAGGCGGCGGCCAGCGCCGGCAGCAGCGCCTCGGCGAAGCCGTGCAGCTCCAGAACGGCCTCGGCGCTGTCCACCTGTTCAGACAAGCGCATTCCGCCGGTCAGATCGCCGAGCACGAGAAGAACGGCTCGCTGGGAAACGCCTACGGGTTCATGGAGAGGAGACAGCTGACCGGCCCGTGGTTAAAGGAACGGCCTAGAAACTGAAGGGTGGTTGCTGGTTCGTTTCCCTGACCTGGCGTTTTTTACCCCCGACATTTTACTAAAATGTGTTTCTGGACGACCATTCAAGAGAGGACAGGGTGTAAAACGCCCATAGTGACAGACTGACATATGACCTTCTCTAAACCTGGGCCTAATTACACAAAACGTTATGTCCATTCTTCTGAAGAGCCACGGAAGGATCGGGTTATCTGCAGTGGTCGAGGCGTTTCCCAAAAGCGCCGTCAAATTCTTTGTGGATTATCGAGTGCCTCAGACTGCTCCTCAACGCTGCCTTTCCTCCCAGGCAACCGTCTGGACAGTCTCTCACTGCTGTTGTTGTTGTTGTTGACATTATGGAAAACGCAGTGAAATGGAGGACAGCTGGTGTTGTTCAGGGAGAGTCTGGAAGGCTCAAGGATAGCAGGGAATATTATAGTAGGAGTGTGTTTGTGTGTGTGTGTGTGTGTGTGTGCGCGTTACCACTGTATGATAATGTTTGGCCTCAGTCAGTGGGACAGAAAATGAATACAGTACATATGCTAAATCCATGTTTTCATTGGCTTTGAAAAGCAAACAAAGGCTTTTATCGTGTTGTCATTTCATTCAAACTGGTAAGGAAAATGTTAGAATGAGGCTTTTGATTTTTATTTACTGTGTGTAGTAAATAAACAGCAAACAAATCAAACAAGTGTAATCCACTGCGAGTTTGATTCCTGCCCTTAATGTCATTGTAATTTACAGTATGTTTTGTGTTGGTTACACCGTTGCAAAACGTTTGAAACAACTGTGTCCATGTTCCATACATTTTCAGTCATTCAATCGTATTAGTAAAGAAACCATTTTCTACTGATATAAGTAGTGTTTTGAGACATGTTTGTTACCCTGTCAGTCATAGGGAATGACGCCTCAGTAAGTCACTTGTAACTTAGTTGCATGTGATAATAATATGGGGCCTTTTACATGCGAGTGGCTCGGCTAGGGAATGGGATTCACCTGCATGTGTGGAACCAGGTCGTAGAGACAGCAGACCAGGCTGTGAAAGGCCTCAGAGGGGTTTGGGCTGTGGTCTTGGGTAAGGTCTCCTGACCTGGTGGGCAGTAGGACCCTGAGGAGGTTGTGTCGAAGCAGCGCGTGTTGAGGTAGTCGTTGAGGCTCGCAGTACAGGTAGCGCAGGAAGGGAGCTAGCATGGCTACGTACGCAGGCTCGTCACTGCATGCAGAGAACACACGCATGCACGCACACACGCACACGCACACGCGCACACACACACACACACACACCTGGGTCAAAAACCGGATTCCCATACTGTTGTCAGTAATCAGTCCCCAGAGCTTTCTCTGAAGGCAAGTCCTGAAACTGTTCAAAATCCACATCTCTGGAGTATTCTGCAGACTTCAATAAACATTCTAAAATAATATTTTTTAATATAATATGGTCATTCATTAAACTACTAGGCACTTTTATACATGATTGTAGTAACAATGTTTAACTAAGTATGCTTATTTTTATATGCAACTGCAAAACACGCCATGTGCGTTTTGAGAGAGAGAGAGAGAGAGAGAGAGAGAGAGAGAGAGAGAGAGAGAGAGAGAGAGAGAGAGAGATGAAGTTCACTTGCAATTTAAACAGAGCATCCAGCAGTATGACTAAGGCAGGGTTTTTCTTGGCTCAGAATGGGTCTTTTGGGGGTGATGCGCACACAATTTTTTGGGGAAACCTCAATTTTATGCCGAGGAGCCTACCAGCATAGGTCTATATTCTTTGCTGTCGTTCTGACTGAGCTCACTTTTCACATTCGTGGGAAATCTTCCCGACATGACACAAAATGGATATGAAGCCAAAATGTTTAATACACTGAAACCTGTCTATTAATGATCTCGATTACTAGTGGTCCAAACCATGGACAATACAAGAAAGAGGGATGGGCTGCACTTGAAACAAGCCATCAAACACATTTGGAGAGGATTTGAATTGCTATTTTTACTCTCAATTTTTTGCATTTTGGCACTGGTGATTTTCCTTTGGCTCTGGCTAAAATCTCTTTGGAGGCGCCAAAAAATCCTCCTTGCAGGAAAAACCCTGTAAGGTAGGCTGCAGTTCTGGGCCTTTCTCTAAACAAAACCACCTATGTACAGTACTGTATATCACTTTTACAACCAAACCAACATTAACCCCGAACAATAAAACCAACGTTAAACCTGTAAAATAAAACCAGCCACAACAGTAGAACTCTGAGGCGCATTAAAACTTCAATAGTTTTATGTACTTGAACCAGCTGACAGTCAGAGAGTTATGGACAAGGTGCTCTGGCCGGTCCAGAAAAGTGTTCAGGGGGACCATGCGGTCCAGGCGCGTGTTCAGGGTGACCATGCGGTCCAGGAGTGTGTTCAGGGGGACCATGCGGTCCAGGAGTGTGTTCAGGCTCCTTACCTGTCGGTGGCGCGCTGGGCGAGGTCGGCCACCTCCTGCAGCAGGGCGGGCCAGCAGTCCGGCCGGTTCTCCAGCGCTGTGATGTACGGGTGGGGCCGGCTCCTGCCAAAACACATTCACCCCGGCTCACCCTCAGCTCCATGGCTACACGATGGATGCAACTCACGGTGACTGTAACAAGACGTCTGAGATCATACTGGGAGGGGGGGGGGGGTACTGTGACATCATTTTTATTATTTATATTTATATAATAAAATATAATTTATATTTATATAATATTTTATTTAACCGGTATTTGACCTTTATTTAACCGGATAAAATCAATTGAGAACCACTTCTCAATTTGAAGTTAAACGGATGAGACGTCCTCGTCGAGGACGATTGAACCTCGCCGAGCTGGCAAAAGCGCTGAGCGGGCAGAAAACGCAGACCTGCGAGCGCCTATCGAACGCGCCACGGTGCAGGTGGGCGACGAGTTAAATTAGAAGAAAAAAAAAGTGCAGCGCACGGAAACTCGACGTCACGAGAGGACAACCTCCGAAAGTCCTTCCGTGCAGAAGCTCCGCTTGACCGGTCTCTCTCTCGATAAGCGCCTCCGTTCGCCCGCAGGTGTCTGGATGGGAACGGCTGTGGCTCAGGAGGTAGAGCGGGTCGTCCGGTGACCGTAGGGTCGGCGGTTCGAATCCCGCCTCCAGTCCACGTGTCCAAGTGTCCTTGGGCGAGACAGCGAGCCCAAACTGCTCCCGATGAGCAGGCCGGCACCTTGTATGGCCGCTGCTGCCATTGGTGTGTGAATGTGTGTGTGAACGGGTGAATGAGAGGCCATTGTAAAGCCATTTGGATAGAAGCGCTATATAAGTGCAGTCTATTTACCATTTACCATTTGGATGGCTCCTCTCCCTCAAAACCTTTGGTTCGTCACCTTGAGAGCCTTCGCCGTCGGTTGATTGTATTTCTGCACAGCTGGCCGATCCCTCGCTCAGGTCACATCTCGCTTGTCAGCTCGCTTCTCTTAAATGACGGCATGCAGCAGGAGGCCACACAAAACAGTGGGTCACACAACAGCGCTGCGCAGAGCACTAAGGGCCTGTTTGAATACTCTTTAAAGGCAGCCTTCCTTCCCTCCTTCCTTCCTAGAGACAGCCACTGATCTGACTTCATTTGACTGGTCAAGCTTTGAGGCGGAAGGCCGGCTTTAAACCAATCCTGCCACGTTAAGATCCGTGACTACCTCAGAAAGGCAGATTCTTTTCTCCATAAAGGAGAGTGGGCATTTTTGGTTTCAATCTCTTGAGACGAGGAGGAAAGCGAACGGGGTTCCAGCCAAGGCGAGAACACGGCACAGAAGTCTCTGGAATCGCCCGTCCGTAGCGGCAAGTTCAAAACCAAGGTGAATTCCATTCCATGGAACCCCGAGGCGGGGCCTGCGGTTAAGACAACAAGAGCTGAAGTGTGAAAGGCAGACGCTGACGACAGGCGCTAGGATCACTGCCTGCTGTCAATCATCGCGTGGCCTATCTCTGAGTCCTTATAGAAGGGGGAGGGGCCTGTGACAGGCTGGGGCAGGCAGAACAATAAGGGAGGGGGGGGATTTGCCGCCCTGTACTCTTCCTCTTGCCTACCCCTTCCCCCCATCCTTCAACCGCAACCTTATCTGACCATCTCTCTGTCCCTCTCCTCAGCTTCCTGGCGCGTCCGTCTCCGCCCCCGGCTTCCTCTCCGGAGCCGACAGGCACACGCTCGCCTGCCGTCGGTGCCGGACCACGGAGGTGGTGTAAACAGGAAGCGGACGGAGCAAACCTGTCCTCCTGCTTCACCCAGCGGGTCAGAGGAAAGGACGCGGCCGGAGCTGAACAGATCGTTATCTTCGGAATAAAACCCGTCTGCGTGGAAAGGTCAGCAGGTTGCAGTGACCCTCCGTTGAACCCGCAGACACACAAAAGGGGGGACGGACGCTTATCGGGGGAGGGGGGCGGGGGGGGGGGAACGGGTCATTCCCCTTCCAGACGCCCTTTCAAATGGTTCTCAGCGAATGGAGCGCCGGTTTCCATTGCCAATTTGTCGCATGTAATTGCACATTGTCTCTATCCATCGATCATGTTAATTTTACAATAGGATCTACAAATGTGGATATTGAGGACCAAGGGCAGTGTAAATGTACAGCAAATTAGATTGTTTTGCATACCAGGGCTGAATGTGAGATGAGCTGGATTTGCAGTGAGATTCAGCTGAATCTCTTCTGTCGGCTGGGGGGAGGAGAATAGAGATTCGGGGGGCACGGATAAATCTGATTGGATGAAAAGGCACAGGCCCATTTTGCCTGCCGGTGGACGGACGTCTCTTTGGTCATGCTGGGTGCGTAAGTGGTTTAGTGTTTCTGCGGCAGATTGCGCCATCATCAGCGGGCAGGCGGTCACAATGGGCGCCGGTGGGCACCCTCCATTAATTCCTTGGCGCTTACAGTCGCCCGGCGGTGCCCGGGGCCCGCTAGCCAATCGCGGGCCGCGCCGCCAGCCTGGCAGCGCCACCCCGCTGGCCCGCACGCATTCATCTTCTCGCCGGGGAGCGGGCGGAGAGACAGAGGAGAGACAGGAGAGGCGGGACACTCCGGCTACACATAACACACAGTATGCCTCCGCTTTACACACACATGGTTTAAAGTAATGTCGGGCATTTATTTGCGAGGTGTGTATTTCTTTATATTCTGCATTCATGTTCATTTTTCTGCGATTGCGCAATGCACGGTATGTAGTCCTGACTTCCTGAACGGAGGTAAATTCACTATAATGTAGCTCCGCGTCAGTCATCTAAACAGCATAACGCCCCTTGGTCATTCTCCCTTGGTCATTATCCCTTGGTCATTATCCCTTGGTCATTATCCCTTGGTCATTATCCCTTGGTCATTCTCCCTTGGTCATTATCCCTTGGTCATTCTCCCTTGGTCATTATCCCTTGGTCATTATCCCTTGTTCATTATCCCTTGGTCATTATCCCTTGGTCATTATCCCTTGGTCATTCTCCCTTGGTCATTATCCCTTGGTCATGGTCCTATTGCTCTAAGTCTTACCCTGAGGTTGTGTTAACGTGTCAGAGACAAGCACAAGGGGTGAACTGACCTGATGGAGTAAGGGCAGGTAAAAGGGACCCCGTTGTCTCGCTGATCTGCTTGCTTTTGGAGGAGTCTTCTAATCACCTTTATCAAGCCTTGTACATTCCTGGTCACAACAGGGGAAAAACAAACAAGTGTTACTAAGTGTCCGCCAGGAGGAATCGTTGAGCAAGGTAATAGAAAGCCTGGGCTACAATTCAATTAAATAACAAGTATGCAACATTATGCAGGATTTTTTTTTAACAAACATTGCATACTGTGTACATATATCTGAAACAGCTTCAACAATAGTCTGCCAAGGATTGTGGGTTTACAGTAGAGTGCGCAAGATGTCTCCTAAATGACAGGTGTCTATAAAGTTGTTTGCATTCTGCAGGTAATGACGTACGTAATGACTTCCATAGCATATTATCAAGTGTATGAGGTAAGACACTCACTGTGAGACTAAATTTTCATTAACAGACACTGACCCAAAACAGAAGAGAATTAACTAAAAGCTATATAAAGTCGAAGTTCAAAAATATACAAACCGTTTATGTAAACTGCAAAAATATGGCACAAAATAAGTTAGAGTATCATTGATATTGTTTGGAGACAAAATCTATGCCTTGACTCTCTAGACCTCTAATAGGGTACTGCACAGTTTTTGAAGACAGAGAATCACAATATTAACCCAGCCAGAAAAATCAACTATTCCAGTCAGTAGCATTACAAAGTACAGTACAATATTCACACTTATGATATAAGGAAGTGCCTGTCATGACGTCCTCGCTATCTGGGTCACGGCTGTTAGGATGTCCATTTCCTGCTGGGGTGGCTATTACCTACACAGGATCAATAACTCAACGTCAGCAGCTGTGTCAAGGACGGTGTGTCCCCAGTCGCATATGGAAGACTTTGTCACCGGTTCACTACCGCTAGAGTGTTGTGACAATGTATGACATACACTGCAAAGAGAACACCAAAGAGAACACCAAGTTTCAAAATACAGTCATTAAAAAAAAAAATGTTGACCAAGCCAAAGACCTAGATTGGTGTAGCCTGCTTTAAAACTTAAAACGGCATCTTAAGGGAGGAAAACGTCCTTTTATAGAAGACAAATTAGTCTATAGAGTGACTATTCTAGTGACAGGAGGATGTCCTTATCTATGGGGAGTCCAAAGAGAGATAGGAGGAGAGGAGCGTGGGAAAATGGATAAGATCTGATAAGACCAGACCAGAGTGGGGTGACGTCAACAGGTTATGAAGACGTCCAATGAAGCATTTAGAAACTGTTAGCACATAATCTATTCATTATGTACTAATCATTATTCCTACAAACCTCTGATGGTTTATTTTCCCACCATTTTAACTCTCTTAGAAATGACATCTCTTTCAGTTGGCAGTCGTTCCCTTAAAGGGGCACAGTCACATTTGTTGATATTATTTGGATTAAATTATTAGATTTTGTGTGTAGGCCTTTTTAAAATCATCGTCAGTGCTGCTTTTTCCCTACGCAGAAAACTTCAAAGGGAAAACACGTCCAAAATATTAACTGAAACAAGCGTGACTGTACCCCTTTAAACAGTTCTCTACCTTTCTACTGCCATGTGTATCCATCTGTCTGTGACTCTCTCCATAGACCGAGAGATCACCACATCTCACCCTGCACAACTACACACATTTATTTATTATTATTTTTTCAGCTAAATGTATGATTTTCCCGTGTGGCAATTAAAAAGTGACTGACTGACTGACTGACTGACTGACTGACTGACTGCTGACTGACAATGTAGTCTGTCAGCAGTCAAAATTAATTAACTTTTGTAGTTTTCACTGACAATGTACTTCACTAATTTTAATGGGATAGACTTCATACTAGAGGTCGACCGATATTGGATTTTTAAAGGCTATAATAAGGCTATAATAACGATAGTTTGGAGCAGGAAAAAGCCGATAGCTGATTAATTGTCCGATAGCAAAAATAAATAAAAATTGCCAGTGTCAAAAAATAAATACCTAAATAAAAACATCTGGATCATCAAAACTCAAGTTAGGCTAAAAAGCAAAGAGTATTGGAAACTCAGGGGGGTCAGGTCATGTTTCTTGCCTCAGGCGTTTAAGCCTCTATTACCTGCACACACCTGCCCTCTGTCATCTGTTAGGCCTACATGTCCAAAAGTGCATAACATATTTCCTTCACTATTAATTTCCTCTTCCTTCTTGTCTTTGAAATCAAGAGTTTAACATGTTTTTGAATGATTTTTCAAGATGCCCATCCACATCCATTGTATGACCAAAACGGTGGTAGAGCAATTATCAACTTTCTCGAAAATGCTAGCTTTGTCAACGTTTTGATCTGAACCATTGTATATGATCATAAGTAACCTTAAAACAGGGCTAAACATGCATTTTCCCTTTACTACTCATTTAAGTGTGGTTTGGTGGGTTAGGCCTACATCCTTTGAATATGGTCTGTTTACAATGGGTGGAGGCTGCGCAGCCATCGGTCACGATCGGAGCCCAGTTCAGCCGATAACGATAGTTTAAAACAAAGTCCTATTGGCAAAACTGATTAATCGGTAGACTTTTACTTCATACTACAGGGAAAGTGAACGTGTACAAGCTGTGTGTAAGAGAGAGAGTGTGTGTGTGTGTGTGACAGGATGTGATCAGAGTGCCGGCGGGTGTTCAGCACCTGGCAGACGGCAGGAGGTTCAGGATGCTGTTGAGAACATACTGCAGGTCAGCGTGGCCCTGTTCCACCAGGAGAACCAGAGCGTCACAGCAGGCCGAGCGCACTGCAGCGCAGTCACCACAGCACTGCTCCCAGAGGGCTTCGACCGCCGGGCCCTGCAGCACAGCCACAACACAGTTACAACACAGCTACAACACAGCTACAACTGTTACAACACAGTTCCAACATAGTTACAACACAGTTCCAACATAGTTACAACACAGTTACAACGTAGTTACAACACATTTACAACACAGCTACAACACAGCTACAACACTGATACAACACTGCTACAACAGTTACAACACAGCCACAACACAGTTACAACACAGCTACAACACAGCTACAACAGTTACAACAGTTACAAAACTGTCACTACAGCAGTCACTACAGCACTGAATCAGAATCAGTTTTATTGGCAGGTATTTTTACACACTAGGTATTTGCTCTGGTCAGTTGGCGCATAACACTGATGGTTAGACAACATTACACAATGTGCAAGGACTAGACAGAACAGTTCAAATGACAGGGCAAAATACAAAATGGTGTGTGATGTGTGTACACTATGTGTACAATTCAAATGAGCAGGAACAGGATACAACATAAAGATTGAAATTGTTAAATAAGTATACTGCAGTAAGGCCTATAAGGGCATGGAAATTAAAACAATAAAAATGTATTATATAAATAAAAGAAGGAAAGGGAAAATGATAGGTCAGTTCTCCTGTCTCATGTTTTCACAGGACCTTATGTAAACAGCAGCTAGTATGGCACACTCACTTATTTCCCCAAGAATATAGAGTTTTTTGTCAGGACAAAGCTTTTTAAAGTTACATTGAGTTGTGTTTTCAAATTTGGGAAAGTATTTTTCCCTCACATTTTTATATTTGGTGCAATTCAGTAGGAAGTGTTTCTCTGTCTCTACCTCTGCCTGTGAGCAAAGTGAACACAGCCGCTCCTCTCTGGGTCGCCAGGTCTGTCTGTGTCGGCCTGTTTCTACAGCCAGGCTGTGTCCACCGAGCCTGTATCTGCTCAAGGTTTTCCTCAGTTGAGGATCAGTCACACTGGTCAGGTAGTCTGCCATTGTGTACTGTCTGTTCAGGGACGAATATGTTTCTAGTTTACTTTGAGATTTTGTTACTTCTTTCCTATACAATTGATACATTTCTTTTTGTTTTGCTAAAATTTGGTAAGGCCAAATGAACTGAGGTATGTCTTGGGACTGTGCAGTGAGCCCTAGGACCAGCTGGTAGAGGGGACTCATCACTACTCATCTCTTGGCACTGAGGGGCTTTATAGTGGTAGGACTGGGGGTTGCTGGTTTTCAGATGGCTTGTTGAATGTATATTTAATGAATGGCTTGTTTTTGTATATTTAATAATAATGGGTATTGGCCTAATTCTCCCCTGCATGCATTATTTGGGGTGTTTCTTTGTACATGAAGGATGGATTTACAGAATTCTGCATGCAGGGTTTCAATTGGATGTTTGTCCCAGTTTTTGTAGTCTTGTTTTGTTCTTGGTCCCCAAATTTCACTTCCGTACAATGCAATTGGTTCTATGATTGATTTGAAAATGTTCACCCAGGTCCGGATTGGTAGGTCAATTTTTGTGTTTTTTGATTGCATAGAAAGCCCTCCTTGCTTTCTCTTTCAGGCCATTCACCGCTTGCCTTAAATTACCTGTTGCACTGATATTAATGCCCAGGTAATTATAGCTCTTAGTGTGTTGTATAATTTCAGCCCCAAGCTTAAACGTGTCTTCCTGAGAGTTGGACCTTCTCTGGAATATCATTATTCTAGTTTCCTTAAGATTAAGTCCTTCCTTAAGTCAGGTTCTTGATTTTACACACCTGTAGCAATGGTAATGAATGAAACACCTGAATTAAATGATTAAGATGTGTGTCCCAATACTTTTGGCCATATAGTGTAGGTCCTTTCGACAGGCTTAGAGTTGTAATTTTTACCTGTAATACCGCGGGAAAAATTCAAAGGGTGACGTCACTGGACTTCAAAGGGTGACGTCACCGAACATGTTTGCCCTTTGAATTTTTGCCACTGACAAGGATTTTAAAGAGGCCTACACAGAATTTAACATTTAATCAAATTAATATCAACTGAATCAAGCGTGACCCCTTTAATACATTTTTGGGGAAAAATTCAGCAAGTGACAAGAGGCAGATACACAGCTAGGTCAGAAACACAGCATTCGAGTGAGCAGCGCAGCAGGGTACAGGAAAACAGAAGGACATGAGCTACTTTGTTATAAATGTCAGAGCCGAGATCCGGAGACCACACCCACCTGAGCGGAGGACTGGGTAATGATCTCATTCTGGCCCTTCTCTTTCAGCACGGCAGCTACGAGACTCCTCACCGTCTGTAGGCAGGGAAGCACATCTGGACATTCTGGACTGCCACATGTCTGGCTGCAACACAGCCTAGCCGGACTCGCGTTTAGTGCGCTCTCACTGGATAGCCTGGAGTGTAGTAAATTAACCTTCATGGGTTCAAATCCTGAACTAAACACAGCCAAGGAGCCTTTTGACTTCTGGTGCAGCAACTTTTGCTCTGGTGGTGCAATGACAGACACATTAATTATTGTGCATTGTCCAAAGTGAAATTAAATCCTATGATTGCTTACTCGCATCAAGTGTAGTGTGACCTAGCCAAAGGCACAATCCGTCTGGGTTTTTTTGGTGGATGATGAGACTGAATAGAAAGTATTCATTCATTCACTGTTCTCAGCATAACCACCACTAACATCCTGACTGACAGATCAACATTTCTCAATCAGCACAGCACAGTACCTGGGCCTGTATGAGGGCGCTGGGAAACTCAAATCTGGTTTTCAAACTCTCGCTCATCTTCTCCGGTCGTGTCTAGGAAGAAAGAGATGGAGTACGTTTTAGGAAACAGTTTTACGTCTCTAACCCATTCATTCACAGACTTGAGCATTTATTGGTCCTTTCGGAAATCCATCATTTTGCCACACAGCCATCGTCAGACAGACGATGACTGACAAACACTATGACAGTAGAGTACTAACAACAGACCACCTCAACATAACCACAGACCAGTGCCCAACATATCACCAAAGTGCTCTATATACTATAAAGTGCAGCCTCCTGACCCAGAGATCCACACATTGTTTCAGTTTGCTCAGCAGTACAATACTGGTAGGTACGAATGATCTGCGAGCCTTAAACCAGTAGGTACAGGTAGAATCATAAGACTTATATAAACATTTCCACTTTTGAAATTATACATCATTTTCTAGCACGCCGACACCTAGACTAGCATATCAGCTGACCGTTGACAGGCAACCTACGAGGCAGTGGTAAACCGGAGAGATGCAACGACACACACATGCAGCCATCTGCCGTGGCCCAGGTAAAAGCACCTGTGCTGTGCTGTCCTGTGCTGAGGGAAGGGTATTACCCAGAAAGACACGGGCCAATCCATTTGAAAGACGATCCCTGCAGAGTGGTCTAGAGCTCTGACAGGTGGCGCTGGCCAGTAATACATCATTTTACATGGATTAAATGCATTATTCAAAAGCGCAAGGTACTCGCGGTCTCAGGTTGTCTCACTCAGCATAACAATGAGTCAGAGAGACGGCCGGCCAGCTGCTCGGCGCGAGCGAGGCCGGCGCTGGGTGGGCCGGTAGCCCCGTCTGCGAGGCTGGTTTCAACTCTGAACAGAGGGAATATGAGAGACAATGTGGCGTACCCCGCCCGACCCCTCCCCACCCCCGACTCTATTATCTGCGCGATAAGCCCACCGGCCCAGCCAACGCCGGGCGGCTCCACTGCCAAGACCATTCGTTCCCGTCGCCACCCCACTACTGACAGAGCACATGAACAGGTAGGACACACACCTTCAACACTCATTGTAGAAAAAAAAAAAGAAGAAAAAAAAAAAGTAGAATTGATGTCTGTGATGTAAAAGAGTCAATATGATGTTTGTCGTTTGTCACGGTGCTTCTTATGCATTGATCAAGGATGTGCCACAATTAGTGCACATTGAGGGTTTATAAAATCATTTGGTGTTTAGTGAATAGTGATGTAGGCCTATGGGCATAGCATTAGCTGTCATGATGGTGTGGAAGACACAGGGTGGCATCAAATATACAAAGGATTGGAGCTTTAAATACCCACAGGAATTGTGATTAAGTTCAAGCATGTCTTAACTCTACCCTGTGATCTATTGCTGGCTGTTCAAGACAGATAGTAGCAGTGATATTGACATTACACATATTTGGACAACTTCAAAGATGTTTGATGGTCAGCAAAACACATAAGTAGCTAACTATATGAAACGATTCCAGGGGATTCTAGATGGCCTTTAACTTGAACAGAAACAATGTAGACTGGTCTGTACTGCTAGCTCTGCATTCATGCTACCAGGGCACAATGTTGCATTGTTCAGATGGCCATATGCTTTAGAAATGACATGACCGTGGCTTGTTACTTTAGAAATGACATGACATGGCTTGTTACTTTAGAAATGACATGACATGGCTTGTTACTTTTGAAATGACAGCACATGGCTCGTTACTTTAGAACTGACATCACATGGCTCATTGCTTTAGAGATTATATGACCATGACTTGTTACTTGTACTCATCCTGCAAGCAGCAGGGATAGAAAGCTAGACTAGCTAGTCTAACCACTCCACTATTGACAATGACTTCAGCTGAAAACACTTGGCTAACTAAACCAATGTAACCAAATGCCAATGCAATGAATGTGACAACCTGAGGCTGACTGACAACCTCTGTCAATTGTCTGTGGCAGGTTGACAGTGGGCAACTTGGCAGTTGACGAGTGGTTGTCATAGTACATAATACATGTAGTAGTATACATGTATGTGTACTTCACGAATTAGTGCAACCTGTGCTGCAGTGAAAAATCGAGCCCTGTGTGTAACGACTGTAACTACAGCCATCCAGCTAACGTTATTTATTTATTTTATCAACACAAACGTCTGATCATGGCTATAGCTAGTTCTATCTAGCTGGCAACACCAATCCTCATCCTAGCTAGGCTAGCTAGCTAGATAAACTAACTTTGCTAGCTAACGTTAGCTGGCTAACTTATTGTGCACAAAATAGTATTCAGTTACGTTGCCATGAGGTTGCACTCATTCACACCATTCAAAACAACTCGTAATATAGTAATAACGAGGTGACAGGATAAGCTTGCTAAGAAGGTAGCGAGTTAACTTTTTACCTCTCATTCCAAACGGGAGAACACATGGAACTACGGTGTGTGCTGAGGGTCAAATGCAATTCAGAATTTCTCTAGCCATCGACAATAGATACTTTAGGATACATCACTTAGAATTTAGACAGGGAATGTGTAGGCTACCTTCAGTTTTACTATGTATGTGATGTTTAAATTTTGTCCCTTAAGTATTGTCAGTGCGTTCAATAATGACAATTGCTAGGATAGTTAGGACAATAAGAGCTTATTAAGAAACTTGGGCTATCTTATTTGGTAAAATACCTGCTGTTACATGCCTAGTCCAGTGCCAGTACAGATTTTGGTACCACCTATGGTGACCAAACAATTTTGGTATTTATGTCTTCCTACATGTCTCTAGTTTATATTTTGGTATGATTACCTTAATGATAGTAATCACTCTATAAACCCCCAATTACAATTACAAAACCCTGTACTGTATATCATTTATTTCTAGACTAGAATATATTTCGAAACCAATGGTTTTACAAACAGTGAATATGTATCCAATGTGTTTTATCTTTCACATACACTCAAGCATTGGTATAAAGTTACACAGTTAACCCTTTGATGCACAAGCTATACAACCCCCATCTAATGAACAACATGGGTTAAAAAATGTTTGAGATTGCCACACATTGTTACTTTAAAATGTCCTTTATGAAAAAAAAAAAGAGATTTTACATAAAGTTTACACATATGGGTCAAACCCATGACAATTTGATTTACAACCCATATCTGCAAGTGTGATTTTTAAACCAGGCCAGGTCCACCTGGCTTATGTGCGTGGCTGGCTTGTTTCTGTTCAGGACTGGTAGGACAGAAGCTAATCATGCCTCTAAAATAGCTGTGAATTGAAATGACATGAAATAATGTCAATAAATTAAGATAGGTCTTGTCGTCTGGACATATCAGTCGCAATGCTTCCAATGCTAATCCAGCATAATAAGAGTGGGATAGCCAGTTAGATCATGAGCTCACAACAACTAGCAGCAGTTTCCATAACATTAATGCTATTGGTCAGTGGCTAAAGCAGTGATCATTCCTATAACGTTACCTATTTTGCTGCAATTGGTTCAACGTCTGTTTCTGGACAAAGGTAAGGGATAAACCCAGATAACACAAGGCTAGCGGACCTACAGCGGGTCCCCTATGGACGAGTTGGCGGACCTCCGGGGGAATATAACACAAGGCTAGCGGACCTACAGTGGGTCCCCGATGGATGCTCCACCACCATTCCGCCGGTAGTTTATTGTCTATATCCTAGGCCCATTGGTTCTAGGCTTATGGATTTCTATTGCTACATTTTGGTAACCCTTCCTTTCATAGTCCCCCAATTACTAAACATTTACCTGGTAAATACATGCAAAGTATAGCCTAATATATAATGGGTAATTACTGAGACACCTATACTGTAGGTATAATTTCAAAACAGGAGTATTTCAAATGTTAAATTACTGCACATAAATTCAATAACTGACAGCACCACCAGGTAACCACATTTTCACATAGCTTCTATAACATCCAGTAACAAAAAATCATCCACACTGTGGCTTGAATCCCTTCGGCATGGGAGGCGGACACCCTATCCAGTATACTACCGAGGAACTTGATATTGCACGATGTCGTAGTGGTGTTATTTTGGTGTGCTGGGACCACTGCCTCTTGTGGTTGCAACATAGAAATTCAGGTCAACAACGGGACGGAGGGATTGACAACCCAACATTTGCTATCTTTGTTGCGTGTGCCTTGCAAAAAAAGGGGGAAAAAAGAAAATAAATGCTGTAGTAATAATTTGGTTAAAGGTCCCCTATTATTCCTTGTTAACATTGTTAATAGGTCTCTGGTCCCCAAAACATGTCTTTTAACATTTTTGGCAGAAAATACCACTCATCGATTAAGCTTTCTAACATGTCTCTATACCCCTCTGTTTCAGTTCTGTTCTGGAAGGGTCGTTTCTGTGTCTGTAGCTTTAAAGCTCAATAAGAAACATTTTTTATACAGTAGTTCAATATTCACCTCTTCTTACTATTAGTTTATCAATTGGCCTTAGCAAGACCCCCAAAATCACTTTCGTGACATGAGACTGCATGAGACCATGTGAATTCATTATTTTAGAATTTCGGTGTACTGGCTAGTACACTGGCGGGAAATCTTGTGGTGGAAGCGGAAGTGATGCATTTTGCGTGTCACAATATCAGGAAGACAACAATACTTCGCCCCTCGAAACTACTGTAAATCTACATACACATAAAGAAAAAAGACCGGTATTTACCTGCATTGAAGCCATCCATCCAGAAAGTTGCTACAATCTTCCAATCCAGTCTGCGCACACGCATTTGTAATAATTTTTCTCCCATTTCACAGTGAGTGAGTGGGGAATTGTGGGAAGTGTGGTTCTTAAAATACAGTGACGATTTTTATCACGACCAGAGGGGCCGCCAAAGTGCCAAGTTATCTCATGTAGCTTTAAATGCAAATGAGCTGCTACTCCCCGTCCCCACTCTATCCATGCATCCATAAGTTTGAATAATGCAAATGCAGGAGGATGTTTCTGAATGGTTAGTTAAAGCTGCATTCACTGACTTTATGCATATTGTAAAAAAAAAAATTAAAACCACCTGATATCAGATTTCATTGAGCCATAGCGTCCTAATAGCATCCTACTTCAGTGACTCACCCCTACCGGTACCGGCTTTGTTATTCCAGCAGTTCTGCCTGTGTTGTCAATAGCCGGCTCATGCCTTTGCTCCGCCCCCATGCCTTATATGGCTCTGGATGTTAATTTTACCTGTTGGTTTGTAAACAAGCTTGCGTGAGTCCCTTACTGCAATAGAATTAAATCAATAATTATAATTCAGGAACTGGAGGACTGCTACACAGTAATGAACATACAATACACAAGTGAAAGCCACCCCAATTGCTCTCTGTAAAGCGCATTGTGTTGCCTCTGTGTATGAAATGCGCTATACAAATAAAGTTTGATTTTATTTGATTTCATTTGATCTGAATGAGCGGCGACAACCACACACACACATACACATACACACACACACACACACACACACACACACACACACGCACACACACACGCACACACACATACACACACACACATGCATCTGTGGTCACCGGTGGGAATTGTGCCCTGCATTTCTCCCATCCAAGCCGTCCTCCTCCAGGGGCAGCCAGGAGCAGTGGGCAGCCTCATCAGTGGCGCCCGGAGACCAAGTCCAAGTGCTCCGTCCAAGTCCTGGTCAGGGACAGGACTGAAGAGCATCTATGTTTTTCATATTGGGTTCTTTAGAAGGAAACCCTTGTGAACACAGGGAGAACATGCAAACTCAGCACAGAAAAGCCCGGAGACCTTCTTGCTGTGAGGCGACTAATAGGTACTGCACCACCGTGCCAAATGAATGCAGCTTTACAGTTTCCAACTTTTTTTATGCTGTGACCTCTATAGCCCGCTCTGTCTGTGGTTGGTGTGTTGTCCAGTTGGTCCACAAAAACTGGTTTGGCTGCACATGCGCGCTGCACGTGTTGCAGCTATTGCGAATTTGCACTTGTTTCAGATGGGGGTGGGGCGTTATATTTAGATTTGAGTCGCAAATCTGAAGGGCTTGTTAAATCACATACGTTTCGCTGCTCATAAATCACAAATACCATGAATTTTACTGCTCACCAAAAAACTGACCGGGTCTTCTTATTTCAGTCTGTGTGTGTGTAGGCACATCAGAGACCCAAATGTAGGTGCACAAACACTGTTTTTCACACTTTTCATAATATGGGACCTTTAAAATATATAATTTGTCCCTTTGTCACACATAACATAAACATATCACTGATAACCGATTAGTGCTGAAAACAGTGATGTTGATGACTGTAGTGCATCTGTAGTGTAACTGCGGTGACCTCCAGGGAACTGGGGTGACTGTGACAGAGTAAAAGAAAATAAAAACTGAAATAAAAATGAAACAAAACCCCATGGGTACAGCGCAACTTGCCATCTCAGCGCTTACACGCCTCGCAAATTACAACTCCCATGTTTATGCTCCTTGCACACAGGCCTGATGCAGGACCACCAGCTGCTGACGTTTCTGTCTTTGGCTGCTGGGCAGATCTTGCACCTCTTCTTCTTCACTCGGCCCTCCTGTCTGATGTCCTCCTGTGTGCCGGGCGGTGGCTGTGTTTCTATTTTTAAATGATCCCCCATCTTCCCATTGTCTGGGGCGGGGCGTGCCCTCCATGTGCCTCTTCATATGTGGCATGACACGCTCTTTGCCCAGCTCCTAGACGCCATGCATTGGTCACACCACCCATGATCAAGAGTCTTAAATTTGTCACATGTAATGTACAGTGTACAATCACAGAAATGTTAATGGAATGTGCTCCTGTAATTAGGATGCTATGCAGTGGAGCTGGTTTGGGCATTAAGGGTGGCAACATCCAGCAGATTGTGCCAGAGCACCATGGGCCACCTCTGTGTTCTCAGAGATTCTCCCCCGTGTCTCTCTTCCCCCTGTCTCTCTTCCCCCTGTCTCTCCTCCTCATGTCTCTCTTCCCCCTGTCTCTCCTCCTCATGTCTCTCCTCCCCCTGTCTCTCCTCCTCATGTCTCTCCTCATGTCTCCCTTCCTCCTGTCTCTCCTCCCCTGTCTCTCCTCATGTCTCTCTTCCCCCTGTCTCTCCTCCCCCTGTCTCTCCTCCACCTGTCTCTCCTCCCCTGTCTCTCCTCATGTCTCTCTTCCCCTTGTCTCTCCTCCTCATGTCTCTCCTCCCCTGTCTCTCCTCCACTACTCTCTCCTCCCCCTGTCTCTCCTCCTGTCTCTCCTCTCCCTGTCTCTCCTCCCATCTCTCCTCCCCCTGTCTCTCCTCCCATCTCTCCTCCACCTGTCTCTCCTCCCCTGTCTCTCCTCATGTCTCTCTTCGCCTTGTCTCTCCTCCTCATGTCTCTCCTCCCCTGTCTCTCCTCCACTACTCTCTCCTCCCCCTGTCTCTCCTCCCGTCTCTCCTCTCCCTGTCTCTCCTCCCGTCTCTCCTCCCCCTGTCTCTCCTCCCATCTCTCCTCCTCATGTCTCTCAATACAGCTCTGTTCGCGTGCACATGCATGCAAGCAAGACATGTTTGGTATTGCTGCAGGTCGCGAGTCCAAACCCTGCGTCTCTGTGATCTTCCCATGACTTTCCCTTCACATCGAGATACTGTATGATTATTTCAATTCATGGGGCGGATCCACAAATTAAAATAAAACTTTGAGCTAAGCTAGCACCCCGTGTGGGGGCTCTAGAGACATGGGGTGCGGGAGGAGAGCCAAGAGTGCACCGAACCGCCCCCACCGGCTCTGACCCAAGGGGGGTGCCACAGAGCCGACCGAACATGGCAGCCCATTCACCTCCATTCATTTTTTTTAGCTCAGGATTGAAACTGCCATATTTCAACGTAGGAAGGTCACAGAGACATGGGTTTGGACTGGCATAAAGCTCTCGACCTAACAAATGCCAAACATGTCCTACTTACACACACATGCGAGCGCACAGGCCATGAAGTGCATTCATGGCCGGAGGTCTGTGCTCTCTGTGCACCATTTCTAGTTTTTCTTAAATTCAATTTTCATTTAGGCTTTCTTGTTTGAAAACTTGTATTCTGCAGACCCTAACCTTAATGTCCCATGCATTTATTATATCGATAACAACTTACCTGATTGTGAAATTCAAATTAAGTATCCATATCCTTTTTAAGCAGCAGTGACTGGATGCACATGCGTTTTAAGCTTGTTCTGTATTTAAGTTCATTCAGTTTCTCTGTGAATATGGTATGCACAAATGTGTTAATAGACTGCTGCATTCACATACTGTAGGCAAGTTTTTTTTTTTAAACACTGCTGATATTATGGCACAAGCAAAACGGTTTTGTATGACTAGATTTATTTGGGATAATATTTTTTTTTTTCAGTCTCAGTTATTTGCTTGAACCACTTTTTAGAAGGTGGCTACTCATACAGTACATAACCAATGTTCTGAAACCTACAAACAGCTTTCAAAGAGCATTATCAGAGAGGACACCACTGCTATTGAGAAATAGCATGTTGTCAAGATGGTTTATTTTTGTGGTTTATTGTAGCCTACATGATACGGGTACCATGTACAATGACCAATCAATCAACCAGTCAATCAATCATTAACCAATCAATCAATAAATCAATCAACAAATCAATCAACCAATCAATCAACCACTCGATCAATCAATCAATCAATCAATCAATCAATCAATCAATCAATCTATCTATCTATCTATCTATCTATCTATCTATCTATCTATCTATCTATCTATCTATCTATCTATCTATCTATCTATGCTTAGCCACCTGGCTGTATTTGTTACACATGTATGCCTTGTTCCCTGCTCTGTTCTAATATAAGCAAAAATAGCTTCGATTTGATGTCATTCCCGTGCTGTTGTTGCTCGGGCTGTAAACTGAGGATGGGGTACCTTGCCTAAGTTGGGAAGTTGTGGGTGGTTGGAGCGCTACGTTGGCTGTCTGTGCGTGTATGCTGTCTCATTGGTTCCCCTGCCCCCAAGGAGGTTCTGTTCTGTCTGCGACTCCTGTCAGCGCAGTGCACAGCGCATGCGTCTTACTTTGCTTCTCAGCCTTTGAAACTCGAGGTTCAGTTCAATTAAGACCATGTCCGCCATCAGCCATCTGCACTCCTCTGTCTTCTCATTTAAAACAAATTCTCCATGATATAGCGGTAACGCGCGGCCTCAAGAATGGCCAGCTCGGTGAGTAAACTGCAAGCAACCATGCTTTGCCTGGCTATTCTTTCCATGGATGAGACAGGCGGCAGCCTACGCTCTCTGCGCGTCTCTGTGCCGAAGATTTCCAGCCATATTTCTATCGATATTCAAGTACAGTGGAAGTAGTTGAGCGGTGAAATGCGTTTAAAATACTGCATTATCATTCAACAGACAGCGTGTGTATGTAAATATTATCAATACATTTTGAAAGTGCAAATAGCTCTCTCCAAGAAAGCTGTTGGCAAACTTAGGCTACTTGAAAAATTATCGGTGTTGAAAATTACCTGCAGTTTGACTCTCATTGGTGTAGCCTATTGTAGAACATAAACTGACTTGTTTCTTGAAGAATGATAAGGATCATAGGATAGTCATAATCATAACATTCATGGAATAGTCTGATTGCAAAATATCCTATCTAATTTCCATTAGTCTCTGTGATAAAGATTAAATTATGAAGTAGTTTTCCAAAAAGTGCTGCATCGTGTTTATGGTGGGTCGGCTATTGTCTGTTGTTAAATTGATGCAGCCTAATCATTGTGCATCTTCCGCAGGGTGCTGTACAGGTGAAATTAGAACTCGGTCATCGTGCACAGGTGAGGAAGAAACCGACCGTGGAAGGCTTTACGCACGACTGGATGGTATTCGTCCGAGGACCGGAGCACAGCAACATTCAGCACTTTGTGGAGAAAGTCGTTTTTCACCTGCACGAAAGCTTTCCGAGACCAAAAAGAGGTACGGGGCAGTTATACTGTATCCATTTGTTTTATGAAGTATGGGACGCTGAACTGTATGCTGGTAATGGTAACGCTGAATGTTATTTATTGCAAATTGGCCCAGCTGTTTCTTTTTAACGGTAGTTGGACACTTTATTTTGGCTTAGGCCTGAATAAGGTTGTTTGATTTTACCACCATTTCTCTTCTATGAGCCCTTTTCAATTGGATCAATGAATGTTTTTGAGCGTCTTGGAGGTGTAACTTATTGTGGGAGCAGTCACTGCGTGGACAGGAACCGCTTAACGCAACTCAGCGAAAATGTCAGGGAATGTATCCTTCTGGTTATTGTGTGCGTCGAATGCGATGGAGAAGTCCGGCATGGGAGGAAGGGATCAATTAAAATCTGTGTTGGTCTGGGATTTTTAACTCCTTTTGGCGCTGGTGTATTTGACTGTTCTTTGGCGTGACAAGCGCTGGGAAGCGGGCCAGAGACGATGCCGTGGAGAGAAACCCTGTCATATTGTAATTACACGCGACTCAGATTGCAGGAACATTCGCCGTTTATTGAGAACAGTTGTAACATCACGCCGCTGTCCACTTATTTGCTCCCAAACTCAAGTATAGCTTAAAAAGTTGTGTTGTCTTTACTAATAGGCATAGTAAAACCATTCTCTCGCTATGAACATTGTAGGAGCTTTGCATTGCTTTTCTTATGGCTTGTGATTTAGTCTTTGACCCTTTACTGTTGTTCAGTTTCAGTGGAAACGTGTTGGTTATCCTTTAACATGCTGTTTGTCGCTGCATTTTAAAATATTTTCTTTAGGAGGACATAGGCGTTGCTTTAGGTGAGCAAAGTTACATGACTCTTGTAACTGCAATAATCTGTAACCGTGGTTGTGTGTCCAGTGTATGGACATGTTGTCAGAAATGTCCCTCAGTTTTTGGCTGAATGAACAGCAAAGCATCCAATATGAATGCAAATGACTGGAAGGTGGGGGAGTTTTACACAAGACTGAGAAAGCTCCATACGGTTCCATGGCTGCATACGCTTGGTCCTTGTTCACTGGTGCAGCAGGTACAGTCTGTTGTACATGCTTGACTGTACACCCGCCCCCCACCCCAAAAAGGCTGCTTTTGAGTCTGCTTCTTTGTGGTACAAAGAGACAGGGAAGCCCCAGAGAGCAAGGGGAGACAGATCAGTTCAGGGAAAAGCTTGGCTAAACGGAGCCATCCAGGATTTTCTTCAATGTTGCAAGCCCTTTATCTCTTTGTAAGCAGATTGGATGTTATAGGACGCAACCTAACCGTTTTTTTGTATGTAAGAAGGAATTGCTTTATATAAGAAAGCCATTGTTTGAGTATTATATCTCCATAATCAAGGATCAGCAGTAGTCTTGACTGGACAATCTGTTTTCCACTGTCAAAAGGAAAACAAGCTGTATTCTTTTTAGACACCTTATACATTCATATTCCCTGGTATTTATAAGGAGAGCCTTTCTCAAGTTGGGTACAAATGGTGAATAGAATAGAAGAAAAGAACATGATGTTTATTAGCCATGTGTAACAGGTACGGGTACAGGTACGATGGAATTCTTGTCATCGCTTGTCCTGACAGCATCTTATCAGTGCTAATCAGTTCCTCATTCCAATCCTAGGTACGCAGCTAGACATTTAAAGGTTCCCAAACTGGCAATTTACTATCCCTAGTCTTATCAGTATCATCCTCATCTACTTATCCCATCCGATCATAATGTTCATATTGTGGATCTTTGGGGATATGGTGAGGGTGAGATGACGTATCCGGAATATAATGTAGCTCCACGAAAGGCTTGACCCTCGAACAATCTCATGTCAGAGGTCTGGACTGGACTAGTCTGTATGCAGGTGAAGAAACACCACCACCTTGATTGTCCCACTTCAGCAGCGGTATCTACAATGCGGTGATGGTCACGAGGGGTCACCACTTTTTACTTTCTTGAATGTTGTGCTGTGAATTGTTGAGACGCGCTGTATGAAACTGGTCTTTGGGCCGGGTGAGTGTGTGTTAGGGGGCACCTGACAGTGTGGAGAGTCTGTTAGCAAAATGCCACATTTATCACCGTGTTCCTGATTTATGTTTGGCCTTGCGATGGGCTGACTTCAAAGTTGAGATTGGATCAGAGAAAGGTGTGTTTTCGCCTGCGTGTGTGTTTGTGAAGTGATTTCCCCACACAGTGCTTATTCCCAACTGCCCTTGACATGGAAACTGCTGTGCTTGAAATGCATAAGGGCGTTTGATGACGAATTATACCGAATTAGTTTTTTTTCTCCCCCCCCCCCCCTCACATCTCTCCTTCCCATTTTGATAAATGTGAGGCTGAGTCCTGGAGGAAGTGTCCCAATGACCAGCAAGAGGATACTTAACCTCCAATAACTCTTCTGACATGACACAGGCCATGAAAGCCCCTCAAATCCCCATGAAGGCGGTGGTGGTACTTGTGTTTTCATATGGTGACAAATTGTGTGCCTGAGTACTTCCGGAGCTCTTCCACTTTCAAAGGATTTTTTGTTAAACATGGATGTAATGGCACTGATGGCGGTGAGTAATTATGGTGAAGAGTTTGTTATAACCGTTTCCTAGAACTGTTTACGCTGACAATCTATTGGGATAATCAGTCTAACTACTTTCTAAGATGTATTCATCTTCACATTGTTTCGGGGGGATATTTTTCTTCTGTGGAATCAGCAATCCTTGATGAGTTGCATTTCTGATATTCTGGTCCATTCAAATATTTAGATGCCCTAGGCAGGACTGGGAAACAGCTGATTCTCTTGTACACAATCCTGCATTAATATGCTTCTGGCCAAATTCAACTTCCAGTTTGTGGTGATATTTGACCATGCAAATTCAGTTGAATCTAAAAGGAACATCTTGTACTTAGGGGCTGATCTACTAAGGGTTTGCATGTCTTAAACTACGTGCACAACTGTTACCAGGTGAATAAAAATGTCCAAGCTGATCTACTGGAGCACTGAGGATTGTGTCTCAGAAATGTGCCAGATACACACCTTGTCCATTTGTGCTCGTTAGCCATAAATATGCGAGCGCGGGCATTTCTGTGTGAGTCTGCACAAAGTCAATCAATCAATCAATCAATCAATCAAAATACGGTGAAAACCGTCATTGTCCGCTGCTGTTCTTGTTTTTGAAATGAATTAAAACGTTGTCTATCCAACAATGGCATTTCAGAGGCTTCGAATGAAATACCAGGTGATTTAGAGTCAAGTCACAAGAAGGAGCTGTACGATACCAGCACTGCCCAAACATCTTGCCCGTCCGCATCGCCTTGCCTCTGGGTTAGTCCAGCTGCTTTGGTGCATCTTACAGTCCAGCTACTTATCTACTACTTATCTACTACCCATCTCCACACTTTGTTTATGCTGTGCTAGCGCTGGAGAAAGGTCTGGCTGGACTCATTACCATTTGGGAATAGGGAGGTAAAAACGCTGTATTTCTTTCAACCAATCACACTCGTCTTCGCAAAGCGGTTGCTAGGTGGTTGTTGTTGTTTCACGGAGTCTGGATTGAATCTGATTGGATGGACAACAGGCACTGATTGGGCAGTAATAAACGAAAGACGAGGCTTATCCCCAAACCTACATGGGTTGAGTGAGACTCCAGCTGTTGTAAGGTAGACAGCGCTGGTCGTCTTGTTCGCCAGGGGCCCGTTCCACCACCACAGCCCCACTGTTGGCCCCTCCGGCTTAGCTTTGATCGGAGGAACAAGTGAAGTTTGGTGGGAGAATTTAGTTTGACAGTTTAATACCACCAGTCTCCCAGTGGTCTCTCAAGGGCACAGCTAGCTAACCCCCCTCTCGCGCGCACAAGCACACGCGCACACACACACACACACACACAGTATCAAGGATTTCCAGGCCTACACATGAGGTCACACTCGTTCTTAAATTACAACACCAAAGAAAATTGAACTAAACAAAAGAAACACAAGCATGAGTCATAATAAAACCATTAGACTTAGATGAATGGTTCTATTATACTACTATTAACATTGTTAACGTATAATCCAGAGATGATTATACTACCGTTAACATTGTTAACGTATGATCCAGAGATCATTATATTACTACAGTATTAACATTTAACGTATGATCCAGTGATTATTGCACAACTATTGACATTGTTAACATTTCATCCAGAGATTATTTTGAGCTCTGGCTGGCCGGCGCGGGTGGTCAGCAAGCTAACTTTAGCTATCTGGCCAGCAGTGTGGTCTGTCTGCTACTGTACCTAACATGTTGGCTAGCTATCTACAGTAGCTTTGCCCCATGCTCATTCACAGTATGAGAATGGAGATCACTGAAATTGATCATCATCAATCATTTCATTGGACATGGCACCTGTAACTTGTACATATGACAAATAAATATACTTGACATAATGGCATTATTATAAATTTGTGGAGTATACTGAAAATTAGGGTCAGTAAGTTTCAGAGAACAAGCTGGAGGAAGACCTATGCGTTTCTCCTGCTTAGTGGCGGTGTGGCATCTGTGATCTCTCCTCCCACTGCAACACAGGGCACAGCTCAAACCACAGACCCATAGGGGTTACTGTGCATATTAGTATCAGATTTACATAGACATTTAAACACACCTTTTAGAGGCTCGCCTGTCTCATATCCTCTCTTTTCTCTACTTCCCTCTCAACCGTAGCCTCATGTCTGCTCTTTTCTCCTCTCTCTACATCTCCATCCTCTCCTCTCTCCCCTCCTCATTCTTCACATCTCCCTCCTCTCTCTCCTCTCTGCCTCCCTCACTATGGACACAATGGGCCCAGCCTGACCATGACATAAAAGGTGGACCTGAAATGAATAGGGCAGGCATGATTAGATGTACGGTAGGCCTACTAAACAAGTACGATATGGCCAGGCTACAGTGGTACTGAATATACAGCATATTATAAATGTAGAACCTGACTTATCCAATAATATTTTATATTTAATCTTTTTTTAAGTTAAGATAAAAGCACAATCTTACAATGAAAGCAGGTGAAATCAGGATGGTATAAAGTCCAGTGACTGACTACAGTCTGGACTGACAGTCACATTTTAAGGTCATCTCATAATAAGAGCTTCTTGCCCCCCCCCCCTCCGCCGCCCACCCATTCTGTTCCTTTAAGATTGTCTGCATTTTAACAGTGCTGAGAAAAATGGCTATTATTGTCTGACATGCTGTGTAGCCTTGGTAACCTGATATTTGGGGTAATGCTAGGAGTAGGACTGGGGGGCGGGGTGAAAGAGGGGTGGGTGGTCCCCATCTCAAAATAAATGGACTGAAATGTGGATGGACATGTCTACCTCTCCATTTAATTTGCTGAAAATGCAGCATCCTGATTTTCAGACTACCCCCATCATGCACAGACTGCACATACATAATTACTTTGTTGGATTTGGTACATATTGTACATAGACATAAATTAGGCCCCACCAACATTTTGACTGATATAACTTGTTTTCGGTAATGTTGCTGGTGCTTCTAAATTCAGCCACTGTCCAGTACATTATTTTCTTAAATGGGAATTTATTTAGGATAATATCTGATTGTTTTGCACCACAATAGCTTGTCTCGTTTACTTGTGCAGCAGGAGGCTTTGAGAGTGCTGTTGCACATCTCTGCAGTACTAACTGAAGGGAACAGCTGAGCTATTCTAGATTGAATAATGGTATAATGGTGTTTCACCCCCGAGTTGGTCGACTGGAAGTATATTGATTTTGGGGGTCTTTGTTAGATAAGTACGTGCCTCTTGATTTGCCATTTTTTCCGAAAAATGATTCTGAATGCTTCCAATGTGATTGTGCAAGTGGTTCAATAGTATCCTGCATGTAAACCTGGTCTTTGTTTAAGCGGTGCAGCTGCTTCTATAGCCTACGTGACGTGTGTCCGTTCGTATGAGATTTAGACCAATCAGGAGTGGCCAATACCGTTGCACACCTGCTCTAGAGGACAGCAGAGATCGCTCATAAACGTGCACCGCTTACTTCACCGCCTGAGTGCGATAGTTCCTGTGAAACGGTGCTGAGGACTGGTTCGTCGAGTCAACTTTGGCACTCGGGGAGAGCGTCGCTCGCATCAACCGCCTGTTAAGCAAGACGTAGTCCATCAATTTCCTAATATCTGTCACCGCTTTCATTTCGCCGGCGGCGGCGTCAAAGTGACGGAGAACGTGCGCTGCAGCCTCCCTCTCTCCATCCCCCTCGGCGGCGGTGCTTTTCAGAGAAGCCGCCCTCCCGACTCGACATTAAAATTAATGATGCGACAGTCAGTAAAGTCAAAGCGCCACTTTGTTACGGCCCCGCAGTCAGAGCCGGCGCTCAGGTGTTGCCGTGGAGATGGCCCGGGCGTAAACGGCAGCGCCGTCTCAATGGGCCGTGCAGTCCCCCCCCCCCCCCCCCCTCCTCCCTCCCCCTCCCTCCCTGAAGAAGAAGTTAGCCGGGAACAAGGCCGGGGGGGAGGAGGGGCATTTCTCCCGACGGGCGTCGCTGGCACATGCTGCTTTAAGCGCTCCCATTTGGTGGTGTAACAGCCATTTAATCTGGTTTTGAGACGGCGTCTGTAAGGAGGTGTGTGTTATATTTCATGGGGGGTGAGTCACTTTAATGGAAGGGTGTTTCGGTATAACGGGCGCTGAAATGGGCAGGCTGGCAGGGAAGAGGGGGCCTTAAATGGATCCTTACTGTCCAAACACTGTGAGTGATGTTTTTTTTTTTTCTAACACTGAGCGGAACTGTGTTGTGCGCACACTGCAGCCTAATATCCAATTAAAGGGACAGTCACTCTTGTTTGAGTTGTTATTTGGATTTAATGATTACATTCTGTGTGTAGGCCTTTTTAAAATGACTGTCCGTGTAGCTGTTTCCCTATTCTCTCTCCAGACTCAAATATTACGTTGAATCGCTGCACTCCGCATACTACATAATAGAGTCTGTGCCACTTCGCCACCCAAGCTAGTGTTCTGAGGGAGTATCGACGGTTCAAAATTGAGAGTGACAGGTTGTAGCAGCAAATGAGAGATGCTAGCCCAGGTTAGATGGGCGGGGCATATCTATGGATGGGAACGCCTGATCGCGAAAGTTGTTACTGATTGGTGTCGCAGGGACTCCTGCGAAACCAATGAATTGCCAGGATTTGAGCACCAGATTTTTGCATGAAGTGCCCCAGACCCATAGAGAGATCTGCAGCATGCAGTTGCGTAGTTAGTGTAGCTTACGTAGTGTATCAGCGAAAGAACTCTCATGGGTCCGGCGTTGAGACTACCGTTTCCCTACACGGACGAAAGAATCGTGGGAAAACTTTGAAGGGAAAACATTTACCCTTTGAGGTTTTTCCGTGATTCCCTGATTCTGAGTTCTGTGTAGGGAAACGGAGACACTGACAGTGATTTTAAAAAGACCTACACAGAAAATGTAATCCAAATAATACTAATTGAAACAAGCGTGACAGTCTGAGGAACTGAATGAATGAAACCGCATCATAGAAACACTTCAGTCAGTAAAGAGTTACTGAACTATGCTGTTCAAATGAATTCCTTCTGATTGAGAGGGATTTAATACAACTCTTCTTTGATAATCAGTTTAATAGGAACATATTTGGCATGTAAACAGTTTGTTCGGGATACTGAGTGTGTTGGGCACGCGTGGACGAGTCAAATTCTTTTTCTTTCTTTTTTTTTTTTGGTGGGGGGCAGGGCTACTGAAGTAGTTTGGCAATAATTTTGTAAAGATGGTTTTAATAAGTGCTGTAACAACAGATTTTCATTAGATTCTGCCCCTAGGCCCAAGCAAGCATTTTAATTTCAACCTTTCCACTGTTTTGATTTATATAATTCACTTGCAATGCACTGTCTGTGTATGTTGATGAGAGAGTAGCCTAGTTGCATAACTTAATTGAAGAGCTTTGAGGTTTTACTCCCGCATTTACTGGGAGAAGTCATTAGAGTACAAGCCCACATCCATCATTGAATGTTCCTGTTAAATGGACTTTCAATTAAGTGGGCTTATAAACATTTAGTCAGCGGCAGGAGGGCTGTACTGAATATTTTCATTCTGATTGTGTAAGTGTTCTAATGCAATCCTGCAGGTTAACCCAGTCACTGAAGGGCCTCTCTCTCTCAAGCTCCTATTATTGGCAAAGGGAGCTCTCTAAACTGAACCAGATTAAATTGGTGCACGCACACACACACGCACACCCCGCCCCTGTTCCCCCTCCATAGTAGTGTCTTAATGATTGGGTCAACATGTTAGCCCCTGGGCTCCTCCTGTGCCTGTGGAGTGCTAGCATGAAGCCCTTTAACTTTTCCCCTTCCCCTGTTTGCGGTACTTCCTGATCCCTCATCTGTGGCTCGGCGTCGGCGCACCGCACCGCGTACGGTGCCGAAATAAGATATCAGATGCAGAATCAACACAGGAAAGTCTGCGCGTTTCCCCCTCCGCTCTGACCCATCCAGGAAGCGGCGGACGATAACGACGTCGCCTGCCCTGCAGCGCAGAGATAATGCGGAGGCAATCATTCGGTGAAATTAGTGTCTCGTTAGAACACGGGGGTCAGTTTTAGCTGGAGTGATACGGCGAAGAGGCGGCGCCATATTAACCGCGTGGTAAAATTGCGCCAAATGAACACACACACACACAAGGAGCATGCCAAAAATGGTGTGCAAAGCTATGTGCTGCATAGATACTTTTACTTATACTACACGGATATGGCTCACAGCGGTTGCCATAGGGGAGTGTGCGTTGCAGGCGGGGCACGCTAGCAGGGATTGTATAATGAGGGAGACAGTTGAAATAATTGGGTCTCACCAGCCCTGAGGCATGCCATGTCACCTGCTCTGCTCGTAATGATCCTGGCCCACCGGAGATGTGCTGCACTCTCACCAGATCCCCCTCAAGATGGGGCGAACCGTCAGCACTTCTAACGGCTGATATGTTGCCTGAGAGAGGAGCGCCACGTGACACAGGGCTACGGGCAAAGAAATTATGTCCACTTGACACATCTGTGATCTGACGTCCAATTTGGAGTGCGGAAGTGTCGAGCGGGCCCTGCGTTTCGCAAGGTCACAGACACCGTCATAAATTATGGGCCGTGATTGGTTGGTTGTCTCGCAGTTGCGATCGACTGGTTAGTGTGTTCGCAGGATGAAAACGCAGAGCTGGGCTCCTGTATGGTTACCGTAGAGATGAATAAGCCTTTTGCCCAAAATGTAAACAAACTTGAGCTGGGCATGTATGTCGTTACCGTGGCGATAGAAGTGCCGTGTAGCACAGCCCATGCATGCAGAAAGATGTTGCACAGCGCATCTATGAAGCACAGATTCTGACCGGAGCCCGTGTCATTGTTTGGGTAGCCTACTTGGGATGGCAGGCACTGTAGAATGTGTGCGCGCACAGGAGCCTAAATTCTACCATTTCCTAAAAACCCACAGGATCTCCTGTCATAAAAAGCTCCAGTCCACTGATGTTCCCGGCTCTGGACAAAGATCTTTAACCACCCTCCCACCCCCCACACACACCCACACCCCTTCCCACCCCCAACACAATCACCTCTACTAGGCCTACCCCTGACTGTCTAGCAGAGGTACCGGCGTACCCCACTGTCTCGCCGAGGCACCCTCGAACCCCTGCTCCTCCTCCCCCTTTTCCAGCCTCTGGCCAGAAATCAAAGGGATCCAGGAATTTGCTAGTAATTGTTTTACGACTCAGCAGAAATCATGCCTACTTGTATAGGTGGAGCACAAAGACTCGGGCGGGGGGGGGGGGGTGGGGGGGACCTGTCGGCCGCCGTCGCTGCCGAAATAAAAAGGGGGTGGGGGGGGGGGGGGTGCTGACGGAACAGGGGAGAGGGAGCAGCAGTCGCCCGCTGAAAAACAGGAACTGGGCCATAAATGCTCACTCTCCAGTAGTTTTGTCAATGAACGGTGGGTGGAGGAAGTGGTTTATTGAAGCATGGTTTATAAGGGCTGTCTGTTGGCAGGTCTTTTTTTACTCCCTTCTCCCCTCTCGTGCGCGCCATAAAACATTTTGTCTGTTTCTGCAGCACCTCTAGAAAGCAAAGCTGAAGCATTTTAGTCAGGACATAGAGGACCTCTTATTTCAGTAGTAAGACAAATGGCAAGGCTAAAATGGACTGACTAAAGTGGAATTTGAGTTCTTGTTTTAAATCTGCATTTTTACTCAGGCCTGTCATACTCCATTTTGGATATTTGCTATTCTACAGTGTTCTTGATAATGGACAAAAAATTTAGGAGGGATTTACTAGGCAAGTAAATTACCTTGGGAGAAATATTGGGATGAGTTTTGTCCAGATTTCCTGTATGCCTCATGTTTTTCCTTTTTATGTTAGCAATGCGTAGTTTGTGTTTATTCCAAAGTCAATCAGAGGCTTAACATTTGGTGCTCATAACAGGAACATCGAGCCAAAAACCAGACACACAGTTCCAGCTGTGTAAGCTCAGCAACAACGAATCACGCAGTGTCCAGTCAGTTTTGCGAGCAGTGAGAAGCTGAACTCAATTCTGTATCATTATCACTGGGAGCCCAACTCCACTCAAATTAACATACATTCCATAAACCACAGGCTCAATAATACTGTCAGGGAAAAATAAATAAGCTGTTGTCTTTTAACAGTCGGGATTTTTGGCGAAGCACACGGTTTTCCTTCGGGTTCATCTCTTTTTTTTTGGTACATACTCGCTTTACAAAGACCAGGCTGTCACTGCCCTTTTAGATATGAAGTTAAAGCGATTAGTCAGGGCGGTTTTTGGCAGACTACATTATCCATGACTTAAAGTAACAGTAATCTTTTGTGTGTGTTTTTAACTAAGTGGACGGAAAGGCTGCTTAATTCTTGAAATACGAGAAATGTATTTGACAAGTAGCCTCAGTCATTGAATTTGATACCTTGGTTTATAGTTTGAGAGTGGGATCTGTGGAAGTCCAGGGACAGTGGTCATCATGTGTGGTATCTCTAGAGTGGACAGAGATGGGCAAGATGTCTTTTGGCCATTTGTAGAGAAATGGTACAAATTTTTAATGGAGACACATTTTATTTGATAATTTACTTGCAATTGCAGTCCGAATAGAACAGAAGCAAGGAGATTGTACTAAATCCACCCTGCATGGTACTAATGAAACCAAAACATGTGGTACAGCAGCTGTCAATGGGGGGACAAAAACAGAGGGGGCCAAAGGTCGTAGAAACGAGTTACAGGCCAGTGGGGCTCATTTGAAACCCTGCGTTGGAGGAAGGAGGGGAGGGGGATGGACTGAATGTGGAGAGTGATGGAGAGAACCAGCGGCCTTGATGACTCCACAGTAGCCTCCGCATTGACGGCACAGAGTGCTAGGGAAAATACGGTGGAGGATTCGGCCTTTTAAGCCCGTCTAAGTTCAGGAGCACTGAGTGGGAGACTGAAAAACTATCATTCACAGCAGTGGTTCTCAAACTATGACGGTAAATCCGAAATATATGATTTAAATGAAATAAAATATGAATGCATAAAATACTACTACACATTAAAATAGCCATGAGATCATTGAAAAGGGATTTAACTGCCTTTCCTGTAATATTTTTGTTGCGATGAGTTACAGTACGTCAAGCTCAGCTGGAGGGGGGTGGAGCAAGCGCCCAGGCCAGTGTGTGGTATGTGGTGATGTTCTTGGCAAGGAGTCCATGAAGCCAACGCATCTCAAACAGCAACCAAACGCACAGTGCTGAAAGACAAACTAGATGATTTTCAAAGAACAAAACGTGACAAACTGAAGCTTTGTATCGCACCGGCGTTCACAATTGGCGAACAGCCGTCTCTGTTGTCTACCGTTAGCCAGATAGATGACAGGCATTGTGTGGGGAGAACGCTGCCAAGCGGTTAAACTTGGTGTCACTTTCAAACGACATTGTGTCGTGAAATGAGAGCCATGGCAGTTGACGTAAAAAACACTTGACTGAGAGCATAAACAGCAGTCACTATTATTCCACAAAGCTAGACTAAGCAAGACTAGTGATGCTGCCGATTTGGTCAATTTTCTTGTTTACGTCAGTTATGAATATGATTGTGCAGCTCAGGAGCTCAGCCTATTCTTAATGTTCTCACTTGCTGTGTGTGTGTGTGTGTGTGTGTGTGAGGGGGAGAGAGAGAGAGAGAGAGAGGAATTGCGTTGTATGAGAGTTTGTGTGGAAGAATTTAAGTGCCACTTCTAGTACTACCCCTTTGTACACCGTGGCTGTGGCTGACGGCAGTCACAATAAATCATATTTTTATCAGTAATAAATTTGCCTCCCGTGTGAACTGGGTACGCCTACGCTACTGTATTTTAACAGCGGTCATAATAAAGGTCGTGTGGGAGAGCCAAATATTTTCTGAGGTGGTATGTGGTGTAAACAGTTTGAAAGCCACTGCTGTGCAGGATATGACGTCACCTTAATGAAGGGCCTTTTAATTAGAATGAAATTTTACCAAGCAGCTAATCGCCCTGGTATGGTGTCATTTAATAGGTGCGCTTGGATTTCCAGTAAACCTCTTGCAGTTGCTGCTTTTGGGGGGGTTGGGGGGCTTTGAGCATAAGGAATGCGTTCCCTCACCTAATGGTCTATTACTGGGGATGGCTGGCATCAGAGAGAAACCACAGATCTAATGGTTCAAACCTGCCTCCCGTGCGTACCGGAGGGCTGCCCATTAGGACTCGCGGCGCTCTGAGAGAAAATGCGCTCTTCCGCTCTCCACTGAAGGATGATGGGAGTTCCGGGACGATAAGGGAGAGAGGTCCTTCGTGCGGAGGGTGGGAGCAGAGTCAGAAAGACGGCAGGGCGTGCGTCGTCTCACGGGGGTCAGCCGCGGACAGCTTACTTCGGTGTTTCGGAGGGTGGTTCAGCTGTTTCAGCTCAGTGGATCCCTGCTGTGAAGGGAAAGGATGCATGGGGCTAAGGTATGAATCACATCACGTCTGAACCTTGGAGGAAGGCTGGGATAGAATATATTTATATAAATATATTGCTCCTAAATAAGATCTTCAGATTATTATTTTTCTTTGCATATTCAAAACCCCGTTATTCAACCGCACCAAACTACAGATTGATCAACAAAGGCTGTCAGCCAACCTCAGTCGACCAGGCCAGAACAGACTGTTCCCAGTGGAGACACCAGTGGGGAAGCTATTCAGTGGGAGGGTTTGGTTTTGGCGTGAGGTTGGCAGTGATGTTCATTGGTAGGGGGGCTTCACACTCCCTCTCAGACCCCTCTCTCCCTCCCAGATCTCTTCAGAAATGGTCCCCAGCACGGATTCCGGAGGACAAGCTCTGTAATCAGTGAACAAACCCCATCTGTGGCGTCTTTTCCCGCGAGGTGGGCGTGGACTCGCACCTGTGCACATGACCGCCCCCCTCCCTCTGTGGCATGGCGTGCTCTGGGGAAGCCCTCTCATACAAGGCTCTCAAGTTTGCCACTTGGGTGTTTTCACTAACCCGAAGAAGCCCCAGCTCACCACCGCTGGAAAACAGAAGCAAACTGTCTATCCAAACAAGAGTCTGGCACCTGCTCAGGAAGCAGGGCTGAAAGATCTCTGATTTGCACCAGAGCACCCTGGTAACTGTTGGTGTCACTGACCATGGTGGTTGTTTCTACCTTGTCATGTTGCAGTTCATATTATAGAGATTCAGACAATATTTTTGCATTGCCCAACTGTGCCTCATAGCCTACTGTACATGATGCTGTGTTGTGTGTAGTTGAGGATTACCTATATTTTGACATTGAATTATGATTGGTCGGCCTTTGTGTAGTTGCGGTACTAAGTACATCATTTCTACATTGCGGATAACAGACGGAATCACAGAATCAAGGCACACAGATTTCAGACGAACACGGAAATTCTGAGATTTTGAGGGAAGTGCGCTAAAATGTTACGTTTGTGACTAAATATGACGACGACGCTTAAACACCACATCCCTCTGTTTTGTCACGGCTGCTGGTTTCCGACCTCCTTGTTGTTTCGAGCGACGCCCTGCTTAATTATGCCCTGGGCACAACTGCTAGTGAGCTTTTTAAATCCGATTTAAATCCGATCTTTAAAAAAAAAAAAAAGAAGATTAAAAACGGATTCCTTAAAGAGAGGGTGGAAACGATACTGACTAGCGGCACAGTGAAACGCACAGGAATCACACACAGAAATTGAAAAGAAAAGATGAGTTAGGGGTCACGAACGCCCAAATTAAAATCTAAAGATGGAGGAGCACCGGACTCCACCGGTCATATTTAGTGGCGTCAGTAGTGGATATAAAATAACACAAACAAATGGATTCATGGGGAGTTATTACTCATTCAGTGAACACTGTACCTGGAGAAGAGAGCACAACAGTTATCTGAGCTGAACCAGCACATCAGGCCTATTATTGGAAAGACAGCACTATGACTTGTAAAAGGGAAAAACAATTATTAAATCAAATATATTACAATACAAATATAATTGTATTCCAATCTGATAATATTCCAATCCACTAATATTATGCAACTGTAGAACTGAAGGAAACATAATAACCAATGATTTTGCACGAACAAAAACTTTGTCAGCACTGAAATGTGTGTAGGACTGCTCTTCAGTGTTCGTAGATTCTGTTCTTACTGTAACGTCGAACAAATCCCAAATGAGAAAACATTGGCGAATGCCAGAATCAGTGTGTTAAGAAGGAATTGCTTGGTAATGGCTGGTGAATGAGGCCCAGTGTTCTTTTCCCTTGAATCGAATTCACTCTCACCCAGGTAGGAACCACATGAAGACCTGGCGAAAATAATTTGATGACCATTTCCTGTAATCAGTCTAGGGCTTGGCGGTTCCCCATGAGCTCGTGCCAAAGTCACAGCAACAGCACTTAAGGAAGCTGGAGTAGGTCGTCAGTCGGTCCATGGCTTGGACGAACTATCAGCCAACCAATTTAATTATTTCCAGTGGTTTGTTATCTTATGTCGGCAGCCGCAGCACTGCCAAATGAAAATGAATGATCCGGTTTAATGAGAGCCTGGCCACGTGAGGGCCTCTGCACAGGGTAGACACTCCAGCAGTTTCACTTCTGTTACCCCCTACAGCACCATAAATTGAGTGGGATTTCAAATGTCTATCCTGTCGTCTTCACATCCTCTCTTCTCACTTCCTATAAGTACAAGCATTCAGTTTCAGTCTATGATTTTTTTTGAGGGGTGGGGGGTGGGAGGGTTATTTGGTATGTAATTCTAGGCATGTCCCAAATGGTCAAACCGGGAACTTGAGCCTGTAACTGTTAAGCCATCTTCATTTCAAAAGCAGGAGAAAAGGGTACGAGAAAGTAAGGAAATCATTTTTGACATTCAAACTTGCTCCACTTTAATAGCATTTTTGCCACTAGTAGATATCCAAACCATCGGAGTGAGATGGAAAGGGCATTTAGTTTTGTTTGCTTGTTTAATGGCCTGTGCTTTTATTCAGGCTGATGCTGACTCATGACTATTGTTGTCAGCTGAGTCAGCCGAGCTCAAGACAAAGGCCTCAATTTGGGATTGAGAAATTCAGGATACTATGCTATGGAATCTATTGATCCATTGAAAGGTATTTTCACATTGTCCTCGAAAGGGTTTTGATCATTGAAGTACAGTGTTTTGATCATTGAAGTATAGTGTGTGTCAAAAATGCTAAACGTCGGCACAAGCTGTGTCACGAGACCTTACTTTTACAAGGGAAAACCTGACCTGAGGTGTAGTGTAGTGTTGAATACTGTAGAGGTGCGAGTAAAACCAAAATGTGGCACGAGCCAGTCCCCCCCCCCAAACTCCCCCATATGGACTCCTCCTCCTCTCTGAGACTGACCCGTGTGAACACCTGCAGCCAGCTCTGTCGGTGGGCGGCTGCTGTCGAGCTCCGCCCCTTTTAAATGTGTCTTCTGATTTCACACGTGGGTCGGGGGGCGACGTGGCGCTGGACGCTAACAAACGCTAACAAGCGCCTGACCAAACCCGAGGGGCCAGGCGCTCCGACGACACCACTTTGAGAATCTGTCCCGGCTAGTGGACACCGCTATCCCTCTGCGGCCGCTCTCCTCCGAAAAGTCCGGGTGTGGTTTTCCTTATTGTGCAGCGTTCGCCTCCCACCATCACCTTTCCTCCCGGGGCCCGCCAGCGACTGCAGCCGTGACTCACTTCTACAGACCAGCCATAGAGAGCGTGCTCCCTTTTTCCATCCTCGTCTGGTACAGCAACATAACCACTCAGGACAGGACTCGGCCGGAGAGAGTTATACGCAGAGGAGCATCTAAAATCATGGGCTGTGGTCTCCCCTCGCCGTCTTCTATCTACTCCACCAGAATAGTTAAGTAGGTTAAACGGACGACAGCCGATCCTTCTCATCCAGCCCACTGCCTAATGAATCTGCTCCCATCAAGGAGGAGATACAGGAGCATTAAAGGCAGAGCGCCTCTTTTCTGGGATGGCGCCTATCCCCAAGCTCTCCGGCATCTGACCTTGCACTGAGAACACCTCAGGAACACTTGGCACCTTGGACTGTTGCACTTTGTGTCTTACGATACTATTGTTCTACCTGCATGCGTATTGTACTACTCGTGTGTGGTGTGCAGTTTGTTCTGATGTTTATTTCGATGTTGATGAGTGAAGACATTCCTATCAACTTGTTGACGGGGTAATAAATTATTTAATTGAATTGTTTCACCTCCTCACCTTCCTCTGTATGGTCTCGCTAGAAAAGACCGTTAGTCATTATGTTAGGCAAGACCGTTTGTGCCACTGCCAAACCCAAATCAGTCAGCGTGTACGTGATTGAAAAGAATAACATCCAACATATGTTATATGTTGATATATGTGATAACCAACATTTTAAACTGATGAAGGCTAATTTCCCAAATGTTTATTTTTGTATTACAGTAGTTTTTTGTTCGGATCAGACTGGATTCTGATTTTTTTCTACAGTAAAGTTGGGGCCCAAATGTTTCCTGGCTCACTAGGTGAAACGCTAGTTTCTAATGATTTGGATTTTCACCACAGTGTTAATATCCACTGTTTATAGTGCTATGAATAGATTATTTTTTTATTAAATGACTTGCTTTATGAGGGTCATACAGCATCAAATATAGACAAAAAACATAAATAGCCAAATTACCTCTCTCTCCCTCCTGACCTCTCATCTCGTCATTTGCAAGTTTTGCATAATTAGTGAACTGTATTTTAACAGTCCATATTACAGACACTGAAAACCTGCTGGCCCTTTGTGGGATGATAGGATCCTGTAAGAGGATATAGTTGGACTAAGAGGTTGGAGCTGGATCTGAGGATTGAATTGTGGTAGGATGGGAGGAAATCAAAAGTTGATTTCAGAAGCAATAGAAACTAGTTGAGGCAGGAGATGAAGCTCCCATATAAATGAAGCTCATATACACTATAAAAGTATTGGGCCGTCTAACACATTACACCTAGAGGGGTTTTTATGACATCCAATTCATAGGGATTAATATGGAGTTGGTCCCCCCTTTGCAGCTATAACAGCTTCCACTCTTCTGGGAAGGCTTTCTACAAGATTTTGGAGTGTGTCTGTGGGAACTTTTGCCCATTCATCCAGTTGAATCCAGTTCATCTAGTTCATCTCAAAGGTGTTTGCTGGGTCAGGGTTCTGTATGGGACTGACTCAAGTTCCACACCAACCTCACCCAACCATGCTTTTATGGACCTTGTTTTGTGCACTGGAGCACAGTCATGCTGGAACAGAAAAGGACCCTCCCCAAACTGTTCCCACAAAGTTGGAAGCATAGAATTGTCCAAAAAGTCTTGGTAAGCTGAAGCATTAACATTTCCCTTCACTGGAACTAAGGGGCCTAGGCCAACCCCAGAAAAACAACCCCAGACCATTATCCCTCCTCCACCAAACTTTACAGTTGGCACAATGGAGTCAGGCAGGTAACGTTCTCCTGGCATTCGGCAAACCCAGACTCATCCATCAGACTGCCAGATAGAGAAGCGTGACTCGTCACTCCACAGAACACGTTTCCACTGCTCCAGAGTCCAATGGCAGCGTGCTTTACACCACTTCATCCGACGCTTGGCATTGTGCTTGGTGATGTACAGCTGCTCGGCCATAGAAACCCATGTCATTAAGCTCCCAGCGCACAGTTTTTGTGCTGATGTTAAAGCCAGAGGAGGTCTGGAACTCTGAGTCAGCAGAGCGTTGGCGATTTTTACGCACTCTGCGCCTCGGCACTCAGCGACCCCGATCTGTAACTTTACGTGGTCTGCCACTTCATGGCTGAGTTGCTGTGGCTCCTAAATGCTTCCACTTTGCAATTACACCTCTTAGTTGATCGTGGAATATCTAGGAGGGAAGAAATTTCACTAACTGACTTATTGGAATGGTGGCATCCTATTACAGTACCAAGCTGGAATTCAGTGAGCTCTTTAGAACGACCCATTCTTTCACAAATGTTTGTAGAGGCAGAGTGCATGGCTAGGTGCTTGATTTTATACACCTGTGGCAATGGGACTGAAACACCTGAATTCAATGATTAAGAGGTGTGTCCCAATACTTTTGTCCATGCAGTGTACAGTATATATTGGAGGACAATGGCTTTGGGAAAAGTACAGGCTCCAGTAAATGGAGTTGCAGACAGTTATCCATCTGGGATTCTTTATATAAGGTGTGTGTACATGTGTGCACGTATATATTTGTATACATTATACATATGTATGTGCGTATTATATTTTTTATTACTACTACTATAATAATAATAATAATAATATATATATTTTTTTTCCTTTTTATAGTTCGACCTGCCGTCCACCTCTAGCTCATTACAAACCAGTCTTTGGGGAAAGGGCAAATGCATTCTGACTAGCATTGTTCTGTGATTGGCATCTCGGCTTGATCCAGTACAGGGGAGAAGGAGAGCCCAGTAAAAGGCATGGCTTCAGTCTCTCCTCCAAACTCCACTGTAATCTTTGGCAAAGTTCCTGTTCCAGGTCAATGACTGTATTGTGCGGCTCACCGTCGCAGTCGCTTGGCCAGATGTACAGTCTGTGACCTTTTCAACCTGGAGAAACAGCCAGGATGGCGTTTCTCCAGTGCTGGCACAGTGTAAACAAAGTGTGGAGATGGGCCTGGATATGCCAGACTAGGCACAGCCTATTAGGAAACAAACACTGATATGGAGTTATGCAATCGTTTGTTATGACAATAATATTGTCTGACAAAACAACGCAATATGTTCTTCCCATACGTGCCCCGAGTCATGCCCCAATGTTCTGTCGTGATAGTCAGCCTTATACACAGATACAATTCTACACTCTTATGTATTGTAATCAAATTGTTTGTATCATGTGTTTTGTAGCATAATGGTATTCTTTGCACACTTTTAACTTGAGACCACCTTGGAATGGTGGTAGGTGAATGTTGGTTGTGAGAGGTAGAAAAATAGGTGTTTTCACACTGCCATACTTTTCCCCCCGAACTGTGGACCTTTGGGGGTAACTCGCCATGTTCACACCAAAGGGGCCGGGGTCTATGGGCAGGTTCGCAGGGGACTTTCGACCCCCCAAAAAGACCCTGCTCGCAAGGTATTACTTTTGCCGGGGGGTACTTTGTGGGTGGGGCAGTAATGCTGAATATTTCTGATTGGCTGAGTAGGGAGCCTGCTGGCAAAGTTTTATTTAACAGCGTCATGTTTAAATTCACTGTGCAAAAAAACTTCAGTGATTAACGATCACATCGATTTCCCAAATTGATTTTCTAAAACGGAATAAATCCCACTCATAAAACTGCTTTCCTAGTTCAATATCGTTGTAAGACATTAAGACATCTGATGGATTTTTTCCCCCCATAGACAGATGAGGATGAAGTCTGTGATAACAACCAAACACTTCTGTGTTTACTGCAGAGCATCATGGGGATTTCTCAAACTAAACTGAATAAATACCATATGTGTAAACACACCACTTTCCTAGTTCAATCTTGTTGTAACTAAAACATCTGCTGGAAAAAAATAAATTTTCCCATTGACAGAAATCTGAGTGAGTTATTTTCTCTCTCTCGCAACTGCCTTGATATAGCATGTGAGTTCCTTGTTTCTGCGCGTGGGGTAGAGAACTTCTACCCCGCTGTCTGAATGCAATCTACATGGAGTTCTAGGGAATAGAGAGTTCTAGGGGATTTTCTAGTGGGAAAGTGCCTAATTTTAGTCAGGAGGGGTTGATTCTTTCCTTGCCAGCAAGGAGATTTATTTTGTCATTGGATGATGGCACTCCTGGGGGGAGCCATGTGTTGAAAGTAACCCCCAGGCACTCATACTGTACACAGAGTACAGTCACACACACACTTCAGGTACACAAACTTGATTCTCCATCTCTCGGAAAAGAAGCTAGAGGCTAGAATATAAAAAGTACGTTGACAAAGCCTATCCCCGTGTTTGTGGGTGGCTCGGCTCATCTTATCCTCAACCTAGACTCACTGTATTCCATACATACACCCGGGTGAATGGAACCTTTCAGCTCTATGTAATTGAATCTGACCCAGTCACACGATTAGTCACGACCCACAATATTTGTGCAGCGTTATTGGGTTCTGGACGGCACGGCCCCGGCACAGAGGTCAGCCCCAGTCTAGCCTTTGGCGCCCCGAGGGGGGCTGGGCCCTTACTTTGGGGTTCGGTGTGTGAGAGACTTGTTTCCTGTGGTGGTCGTTGGCTTCACGGCGGGAAGCAATCTGGAGACCAAAGACCTAGACTCCGTTGAGAAGATTTGGCCAACTTTGGAGAGCATCTTTGACATTTTTTGGGGGGGGATCTTTGCTGTAAAAAGCTGTGGTACCTTCAAACTATTGCAGAATGTAAGAATGATTCTCTCTTTATTTGGGTGTTTGATATTGGCCTATGTCTACCTTAATGGCTTTGATTCAGATTATTAAAACATGTCTAATTAATTTATGGTTCAATTCTAATTCTGTCTGCTATACTAGGCAACATTAAAGAGAACAAAAACAAATAATTGTTAATATTCCTTAATGCCATGTATTGTTTCATCTGAGAATCTATTTTGACAGAACCAGCCTATTGTACTGTATATGAATCACAAAACTGATTTTTAAGCTAAGCGATGTGAAGTGGAGCTAGCCTCATCTTCAATTTAGTCATCGCAAACACTGCACATACCTAGGCTTTCTTTTAAGCCTCCATTGAGGGTAGGCTGTGAAGAACAAAATCATGTTAACAACGATGCCTTGAGCAGGGCCAGACTGGGGAAATAATTCATGCCGGGAAATGTAGCCCCAGTCAGGCCACTTTTTAAGCCGGATCTGACCAGTGATCTTGTGATGAGATGGAAACTTTCAGTTTCGCCAATCGGCAATCGTTTTGTAAACTTGACATGAGCAGCCTTCCCGCTTTCCAATTATAAATCATAAATTGTCGGCGAGTTGTTGCCGGGGTACTTGCACTCCTGCTGCAAAGCCTTCTGGGATACGGAGGCTGACAAACAGATGTCCTTAAGGAGGTCACCTGACCTGAAGAGCAGGTTGTTTGTCCTGAAAAGGCCTGATGGGAACCAAACGCACAGCCCCGTGGCATGTCTGTTAAGGCTAGATTCCCAACGGATTATTGCATTTTCTTCCCAACTCATTTGGGTCCCGATTTCTGGCATTGACGCGTCAGGTGTGTGGCGGAAACGGCGCTGTGGTCTAATGAGATCTCCGGAGAGGCGACGTCTCAGATGGTTCCTGGCTGGCGAACAAATGTCACTGTCTGAGTGGAACCCCGCGCTCCTTTGAGTGCAGAAGTGTCAGACGCGAACGGTTGCCTGCAATGAAGGCTACCTTGATCAGTGTTTAAAGACCACCATCTTGTGTAAGAGATGAATTTGTGTGTGTTTGCTACTAATGGTCAGTTTTTACACATTCTTGAATATTGTTTTAGTTCTCAGAAGTAGTTATTCAAAGTGGGGAGGGGGTGGGGGGGACACCCTCCAAAGGGACACAAAGCAAATTGTGTACAAGTGACTCCTCTTTGTGTTTCAGTCTGCAAAGATCCACCCTACAAAGTGGAGGAGTCTGGATACGCTGGCTTTATTTTGCCTATTGAGGTGTACTTCAGAAATAAGGTACTTTGAACTCTTCTTCTGACTCACGCAATATGACCCGTTCTGTTCTTTACAAAACATTCTCGAACATTCAAACCATATCCACAATTTCATATTGGGTGTTTTGAATGAAATTGGCGGTAATAAAAATCTGTCATGATGTTTATATTTTCTTTATACTGTATGTGAAAAATGGCTTATAAAAATCCTTGCCCAAACTTTGCCTTTTCTCAATACTTTGTTTGCAATAATTCTAGATATAATGTCCAACACCATGTTAATGCTCTGTGTGGAGTTTGATAATATATAAAAATCTATTTTTACAACTTCAGACATGCACCTAGTTCTCTATGTACAGGTGTGTCAGGTGCACTGTCTAGCAGCGTTCTCTAGTCTTCTGTCTTGTGTATAAAGTAAATGGTTCAATATGATAGGAATTCTATCATTGTTTCTCTAATAATATACTTTTTTTTCCCTATTTGGTTTTGCCCTGTCTACGGGCGGTCCACCGCTCCCCCCAGGAAGAGCCCAAGAAAGTGCGCTTTGACTACGACCTGTTCCTGCACCTGGACGGCCACCCGCCCGTCAACCACCTGCGCTGCGAGAAGCTCACCTTCAACAACCCCACCGAGGAGTTCCACAGGAAGCTTCTGAAGGCCGGAGGGGTAGGAGAGGAGGGGGGGGAGGGGGCTGATCTGACCACAACACATGAGCCAGAAACTACTCTCTAAATCTGACCACAGCACAGTAGTCAGAAACTACTCTCTAAATCTGACCACAACACAGGAGCCAGAAACTAGTCTCTAAATCTGACCACAGCACAGTAGTCAGAAACTACTCTCTAAATCTGACCACAACACAGGAGCCAGAAACTACTCTCTAAATCTGACCACAACACAGGAGCCAGAAACTACTCTCTAAATCTGACCACAACACAGGAGCCAGAAACTAGTCTCTAAATCTGACCACAGCACAGGAGTTAGAAACTACTCTCTAAATCTGACCACAACACAGGAGTCAGAAACTACTCTCTAAATCTGACCACAGCACAGTAGTCAGAAACTACTCTCTAAATTTGACCACAACACAGGAGCCAGAAACTACTCTCTAAATCTGACCACAACACAGGAGCCAGAAACTACTCTCTAAATCTGACCACAACACAGTAGTCAGAAACTACTCTCTAAATCTGACCACAGCACAGTAGTCAGAAACTACTCTCTAAATCTGACCACAGCACAGGAGCCAGAAACTAACTGACTACACTTGTAACTGTGTGGATAAGGGTGGGAATTATATCCCCAACCCATCCAGGTTTTGTGGATCTAGGATCTAGTTTCCAGGGAGAAGGGCATGGTTGTGCTAGTGGGGGGTGATGACTTTCTATGAGGAAGGAGGTGAATGAATCTTGGTTTCATACACACTTGCAAACCTGACCTTACTAACTGTCAAGGCACCATCCTTCCCGCTATGCTGTTAGCAACTGCGGAGAGAGCGAGAGAGAGCAAGAGTGAGAGAGCGAGAGGAATGACACCTCCCAATAGGCAAGACAATGAGTAACTCCAGCAGATTAGGGTAGGCTGGTGTTAGCCTCAGCCCCGCAATCTGGATGGTTTATGACGTGGAGCTAAGTGCTTTTTATTTACACACTCTGTCCTTTCTTCTCCCGCCTCCTATAAGCAGTGCTAACAAAAGAATATCAGCTTTCAATAGGGTGTATGAGGAGTGCATGTGTGTATATATATATATATATATATTTGTGTGTGTGTGTAATATATATATATATATATATATATATTCCTTTAAAAAAAAAAGGATAATAGCTTTGGGAAAAGTATAAGCTCCAGTAAAGGGAGCTGCAGTTATCCATCTGGGATTCTTTCACAAAGATCTGAGAAAAAGGCCCTCAAAGTAGTGGCAAGGATTTTCACACTTTCCCCACAAAACTCTACATATTATTGTATATTTAGAGGAGAATAATTTCATTAAATTATCATGAAATCATGGTATGTTGTTCCTTGCTCTGATTTAACACGATTACATAAGTGAAAGCATGTTCTCCTCTAGTAATGTCAGTGATTTGAAAGGAAGTATTCATGTATTCATATTAGTGAATCACTGTGTACATTACAAGATTATGTTTTGTTGTCTTCAACAGCAACGGGATCCTCACAAAAGGAGTTCAGAGGATTCTAAAGTAAGGCTTGTCCTGTTCTCATCTCCCGCTTAAATGTTGCGAATAAGCATGATGGTGTTGATGAAGCGTACTCTTGGTCTAAGGCGTAAGGGGTTATACTTGAATCGTTTTATAAATCACAGCACCGTGTTTTACATCTCGTTCCATGAAATGGTGTTTTACTTGCGTGTTCTGTACTCTTAGCCTACTGTAGCAGAGAGAGGAAGACTGGAATTGGGCCTAATACTTACCTTCATGTGCCTAACCGCATTTCCAGACAATAAATGACCCAACTTGCTTCACATTTCTGATATTTAGTGGAAAGGTTCAGATGAACCCCCTTGACCTATCAAGGGCCATCGATACACTAGCTTGCAAATTTGCAATTCTGAGTGTTTTTTGTAATGTTTTCTCTCTCTCCCTGTTCCCTGCGAGGTGATGGTGATGCAGGAGGGCTCCACGTCGCTGTTCGGCCAGCACCTCAAGCTGTCCACCCTGCCCAGCAGCTCTTTGACCTTGAGCCTCTCGGACTCTAAGAAGAGCAAAACCTTCTTGCAGTCAAAGGTCAGTTGGCGGTTTTCCAGGCGCAGCCTTGAGCCAGACAGATTCTTCCAAGATCCACCCATCCCCCCCCACCCCCCCGCCCCTCCTCCAAGGCATAGCCACTTCTTCAAAGTCCCTGACCCTGTAATCCCTGCATATTTGGCAGGTTCAAAGATGTTGAGGGCATTTAAATCCATGGATTCTCAAAGACATTAAACCTTTTTTTTTTGTCTTAAACTGCACCCTCAATCCCAATGACTTTCAACGACAAACGGGGTCTCATGCTACCAAGAGGCAATCATAATAGATCAATTACACTGTATAATCTTGAGTGTGTGAATCTCTTTTTTTTGTGATAGCAGCTCGAGGTGCATGCAATATAAACGGCTCAATTGATTGTTGAAAATGCATGTACTCAAATGACTGCGGAAAACGCATGGACATGCACCGTTAGGCGACCGCCGTCCGTCACAGCGGTAAACCGTACGTATCAATAAAATGGCATGCTGCTTCTATTAAGTGTTAGTTTTAGTCTCTTTAAACGGTATCATTTGGCAGCCGGTCGTCCTCGTCGGCAGGGCCGGGGTTACGAGAGGCCCGGTGCACATGGAAGCTGTTTCCAATCCAAACAGACCGTGTGTGTGATGGATTACTGATGGAGCGGAGGCACGCACACGCACGCACGCACGCACACACACACACACACACTCCGCCATTATCTTCAACCAATGTCACATGGCAAACCCCTCCATGCAGGTCGAGGGTCTACCCCAGTTCACTTGAGTGCCTAATTTGGCCGTCTGAAAAGTAGCTTTTCAGGTTGTAGTTTTTTTTTGTTGAGCTAAACTTACAAACCATAATGTCTAGTTTTGCGGAACTTCATTGGCATTTCTGTTCAAGATCACGTTCTGATGTAAGAACGTCAATAGTGTGTTGATATGTCTTCATGTAGGTAAAGTGAGCCAGTGTCCACTTTGAAAGTTAAACTCTGTCAGCTTAGGTCACCAGTAAGTAGAGTAACACAAGGTGATGGTAAAAAGAGATACTAAAGAACGTCAGCGCACAGGGTCGGCTACCAAATAAATCTGTGGCACTTAGGATGTTAGCCGTTTGACAGAACTACAGCAGTTCTACGCGTTCGTTCGCGGCGCACCTTCAATTCTCACCGGTCTTTACATGTTCACAACCTTCATATAGTTTAAGACGTACTTGGAGAGGCTACTTCAGTGCTAGCGTTTTTTGGTGTCGGAAAGTTGCGCGGAAGGTGTTGCACAAAAAAAAAAAGAAGTGATTATCGCTTCAGAGATAGACAACCGCTTTAAGACCACTAAAGTTCTCAGACATAAACAGCCTTTTAAATTGTCTCTTTTGCCCCCGGGGGAAGTGGGGGGGGGGGGGGGTTGTTTAGTTCTGTGTGAGAGGGCCAGCAGCTTTACGTCCCGAGGTCCCAGGGTCAGGAGCGGAGAGACAAAATAAAAAGTTTTAGTGGCAGTTTGGGTGGGTTGTGACTCGTAACGCACCCGCAGTCTAGACTGCTTAATGGCTTTACGGCATTGATGAAATATTGACAGGGGGCCGGAGGTGCGACCCCCAGGACGAGGAGGCCTGTCGTTCAGAGCGAGCATATTTCACCCCCCCCTCTCCAGGTGCCCGGTGCTCTTGTTAGGTCTGAACCCCTCCCCCTGCCGGCGCCGGACAAAACAAGCCCCTCGTTCTCTCCCTAAGCCTGACGGTCAGGGCCTGGAACCAACCTTTTCGTTTCTTTCCCCAGTGGAACGGGCCCTCGCCCTCGTCGCATACCATCCGGTATTACCGTCAAAACTGTCTCTCTCGGTTAATGTCTGAAGGACTGCGCTGCAGTTTGGCGCTCCCTTCTCCCTTAAGAAAATCGACAGCGTGGGGAGTATTGAGGTGACCGCAGATAGAATAGGCGGTTTTGAGATTTGATCTTCCGAGTGTAGAGGGGGCCTTATGTCTCAGCGTTATGGCTATAACACTCGCTTGGCACTTGCCCTCTGCTCTTGATTCAGTCTGCTACTTACATTTTAACTCTCTGACTTGCTGGTGGCTGAGGTCAAACTGACCAATTCAGCCCCCCTAATCACATCTACTGGACCTGAACAGCTATTGTTGTGTTCTGTTACAGGATGGGTCCAAGGGAACCAACACCGCTCTCCTCACCACCACCACAACCACCACCACCAATAGCAACAGCTTCTCCAAACTCCACAAACCCTCCAAGGACCACAAGGAAAAGCCTTTGAGAGACTCGAAAGAACCCAAAAGTGCCTTCAGAGACAGCAGCAGGGAGCCTGGCAGCAAAGCCTCCAAAGATCCTTCCAGAAAACCCAAAGAAAACCAGCCGCTTAGGGACACGGCGTCCAACCCTAAGATGGGCTTCAAGGAGCCCAAGTCTATGTCCAGGGAGCAGAGGTCGGAGGTCGGCCACCCCTACGGCGCCGGACCGGGCCTCAACAAGCGGCCGCCGGGTCCCGACGGCGAGGAATTTGCGACCAAAAAACGCAAGAAGGGCTTCTCGGAGTTGCGGGCGAAGGCGGCGGCGGGACCTGCCTCCCTGCCGCACCCCCACCACCACCACCATCACGCGGACGCGAAGCCGGCGAAGGACGCGTCTGGGGTTCGCCCGGCGAAACGGCGGACGGACGCCGTCGGGGTGGCCGAGCGCAGGAGGGCGCCGACGCTGGCGCCGTTCCAGGAGCCGGCGGACCCCAATGACTCAGAGGACAACGCGTCTACCAAATCGGAGGTGAGTGGCGTCGGAAGCGCGTCGTCTCTTGTCGCGGCGAACGTGTGATTGCGTGGAAATGTATCGAGCGGACACCACCACCTGTTCCGCATCACACAGACGAGCTGGACACAGCGTGGGTACTTGTCTGTAGGGGGGGGGGGTCAGGATATGTGTCCAGACTCTCATTGAAGGTGAAGAAAGAGGAAGCAATCCTGCCTTGTAGCACTCCAACACATGCTGCCCCCCCCCCCCCCCCCCTCAGCCCTGCCCCCCACCCCCCAGCCCTGGGGCAGGCTTTATTAGGGAGGGGGAGGGGAGGGGGTGTTTCAGTCCCATCCTCAGCACGCCGGAGCTGTAAACATCAAGTGATGGATCCAGAGAGGATCCCCATGACAGAGGTCTGGGCTCCAGGAGGGGGGCAATGAACATGGTGGGCCCTCATCTGCAGAGGGATGCCTTTGTCAGGATGGCCAAACAGGAACCCCCCCCCACACACACACACACATACACACTGACATTATGATGCTGGCATTTTGAAAAATACCAAACAAGTAAAGCAATACCAAATAATGTGTGTATTGTAATAGTTTTTTGTCACTTTGGAATTAATTGTGCATAAATCCCCAGCAAACGTTCCCGTGGAAATATTCCGGAGGCTTTACTGTGAGCACGACTCCCCTGGAAAAGAGACCCAGGTGTCAGCTGGACTGCGCCTCTGTAGGCTGTCCTGTTATCAAACCTAGTTTTGAAGGCTGCAGGCTTTTGTTAGGATGGGCACACTATAACTGACTCATCAGTAGACCTTCAGATGAATGGGCAGGTCTTTCTTTGGGTCCTCACACATTTTGTAAAGAAACTCTCCCTAAAGAGTGGATTTTATAAGCAGAAAGGCGAACAGCGTAATTTATGGTTTTATGGCACCCAAGGAGAATGGGGGAGAGAAGCCATGAATAGCTGAGAGTTCCCCTTTAATCTTTTGACTTGGAGGAAAATGGGCAAACGTTCTGCATTTATGGCAGAAAGCATTTCATTGTGTCTTTCCCTTTGCTTTTGACAATTCTCTTTCATGCCTGTGGTGTTTTCATTGATTGGCCTCGATTCAAATACACTGACGTATACCAACACAAACTCCCAGAAGGGCCAAAGTAAACTTGTGTGTGTCTTACTATAGTATAATTTTTGTGATGAGCCAATCAGATTCAATCCCCTGACACATTTCTTTTCCTCCGCAATCTCAGAATGATAACGTTCAACCTTTCTCTAAAACAGTAGTGTGGAGAAAGGTCTGGAGACTAGTCAGGGTAACTGAAGTAATGTGTGTGGTGGGTCGTAAATGGCAGCGCAGGGTGAAACTAGACCAGGTGCTCGTCACAACAGGCGGGCTGCTCTGGTGGCCCAACGCTGGCTGGCTACTCCTGTTGAAATACATTCAAAATTCAGCCTTTTTTCCTGCCTTCCTGTGAGAAATCACTGATCTGGTACGTAGGGACGGGTATTGGCAAGGACCTCACCACACAGGACGCATCACGATACGTGGGTCAAGATATGATGCGTATCACGATACATTACGGTATGATACAGTACATATTGTGATGTATTGCGATACTCTACACAGCTGAAAATACGACTCCATCCCCTGCTCCCTGGAGGTAATCGTGAGGGCAGAGGGAATGTAAGGGCATTTAAAATCCATTTAAAACATATCGACTGAATTCTATCCTTAATTTTCTATCTATATCTATAGCTATTCCGTGTCTTGTTCTGTATATTTTCCTTGTTAAAAAAATAAACTGTACCATGAAAATTGATACAGTAGCATGGAAAAAATATTGCGAGAACACCCGATATACAGCTACTATACAGTATGCATTCTCATTTTCCTATTTTATCCAGAAACAGTGGACACGTGGTTCATGTCCAGTATGAGGGCAGCTGCAGAGGGTTTTCATATACAGTAGTTCTGTATCACTGGACTCCAAAGTTATGCAAATGAAGACAAGACTGCTGCTTGTTTAGTCTTGGCCCAGAGCTACATTTCTATGTGGTTATTTAAAGTGGTCAGTGTTAAATTGGCCTTGTCTCAATCCCTAACTGAAAGTGCATGGTTGTTGTTATTGATGGTATTATTATGATTCTCCTGGAAATGGTCAAATAACACAATGTCCTTGACCAAAATGCTATAGATCACCAGGTGGGAACTACAGACCGTGAGTAACTACAGTATGCCACGAAGAATCACCATGATTTGTCCATAGGTGGCGCTACAGTCACTGATTCAAAACATACATTTTAAAATGCTGGCATTTACATCCCATTTGACAAATTTATGAAACCTGGTATACTTTGTACAAATACAGCTTTGCCTCAACAACCCATAAAATCCGTCATGATGTATTTTTCTGCAGGTGGAAAATTTGCCAAAACCTATGAAAGGTTTCTCCTAATAAACCATAAGTCTGATTGGTCTTAAATTTCACATGTACATGTATTGTGCATGTCTCCCTATAGACTGTATAGCTAAGAGATCCAATCCAAGATGGCGGAGAAACTGGTATTTCAAGAAAACAAAAAAAAAGCCACAAATTTCAAGTGCTCATAACTTCAACTATAACAATAATCTAGAGACTTGAAACAGACTGGGCAAGAAGAAGGCACTACCATGTTGCACCATGTCAGAGCATTTGCAGATATCTCAAAAAACAAGGAAATTATGGGCATTTGAAATTCGACAATTTTTGAAGGTATCTAATGCTATATAGCACTTTAAAATTTGATTTTCTCATGAACGCTTTACCTGATTCAGTCACCATCGCACGTGTACGCTTGTTGCCATTTTGTTTAAGTGTGTGATTTGGGAGGTCTGTGATAGTGTAGTGGTCTAAGTATCAGGTTCTGGTGCAGCTGGGACGGTGTTCGTTCCCTGGTCTTGCCAGATCAGAATATGGCCAGATCCCAGAGGGAGTGGCATATTCAGCCACATTGACTGCTCCTGAGGGTGAGTAGGTTAATTTCGGCGTGAGGGTCCATAGTTCCACGGCGACCCCCTTCTGGTGTCATCCGGAGTCACAGTCACAGGCTTGAGAGTCATGTAGCCTACCTATCCAGTTGTCTGGATAGCCAATTGTCTGAATAGGTTTAGTACAAACAATGGAGGCAAAACCACTTAGACCACTACACTACCACAGACCTCCCAAATCACACACTTAAACAAAATGGCAACAAGCGTACACGTGCGATGGTGACTGAATCAGGTAAAGCGTTCATAAGCAAATCGTATTTTAAAGTGCTATATAGCATTAGATACCTGCAAAAATTGTCGAATTTCAAATGCCCATAATTTCACAGTCACAGGCTTGAGAGTCATGTAGCCGGCCGGGTAGGTCGGGTGTGATCGGCTACCAAATTGGGTGACAATAAATAAAATCTGAGATTATTTTTTTTTAATGATTTGTGATGTGACAAAGTTAGCACTTTTTGCTAAATACTGTAGTGCCCATTTAAAAAACACAAAGCAAAGCACCCTTTGACTGTTAGGCGGTATATAGCAGTGTGACACACAATTTGCTGGGTTAAAAGAAGCCCACAACACAGGATACATGGCGCTGTCATACCCTACTAGAAAATCCAGTTAGAACCAGCTACTAACTTTTGGCTGGTTTTGCTGGATTTACCTGGTGGCCCAGCCCGTCGGTCTGTCATTTTCCCTGTCTGCCCCCCCCCCCCCCCCCCCATCTGTCAGTCTACACCCCTGTCTGTCAGTCTCCCCCATCTGTCAGTCTACACCCCTGTCTGTCAGTCTCCTGTCAGCTTGTCCCCCGGTCTGTTAGTCTGCCTCCCTGTCTGTCTGTCTGCCCCACCAGTCTACACCCCTGTCTGTCAGTCTACCCTCCTATTGGTCAGTCGGCCCTCTGACCCTGTCTGTCAGTCTGCCCAGTGTCCGTCTGCCTCCCTTGGGCATGTCCGTAGGACCCCATCCCATGATTGCTTGCTGTTATATTTCACATTGAGTTTTTTTGGGGGGGGGATCAGCTCAAATCCAGCAACGTTCATCTTGTACTTGTCTTGACTTTGCAAAGCATAAAAGCGAAGGGGGCAGATTGATGGTAGCAACCCAATACTAAAGTATGTTTACTGTCCTTTAAGAGGACTGCTTTGGTGGCTTTGAGCAAGGCTAGACAAAAGCACTAAAACGGAGTGGTGCTGAGATTTACGACGGCACTGAAGAAGCCGGCCCAGTAAACCAATAGACCAGCTGTGTGTTGTTAGTCGTCAGGAGGTGACAGCCATTGAAGTTTCTTAGCCATTTGTCCTTGTCTTTTTCTCTCACTTTGCCTAAGGAGGAAATGAATATTTTTTGTAACACCATAGGTCATGTCTCAGTAACTCCTCGGTGGTTTTGCCTCCATTGTTTGTACTAAACCTATTCAGACAACTGGCTATCCAGACAACTGGATAGGTAGGCTATAGGCTACACAAACTTGCTGAGCGGTCTTGTTTGCCTTCAGATCTGAGGAAGCTACTCTTCAGACTGTGACGTTGCTGTTGAGTGAAAACCGTTGAGTATCTCTAAAATGGCAAGTTTTCAGAATGTTGAAAAGAACATTTACATTACTAATTTTTGATCATCACATATGTATGATGAACTGTTTAGAATACATTGATCCCAGGGCTGCCAAGTGTTAAGAGGTAAAGTGTAAATGAGGGGAAAAAATAAATCACCAAAATGGAGTTGCGACGATGAGCTCCTAGTCAGGGGAAAAGTGATTTTCTTCATTGGTTTTCCTTCCTCCTCCAATGTAAATGTAGAAGTCAATCTCCACATAATGCCGTGAAACTTGATTTGTGCTCTTGGAAGTCCATCGGATCTCCCTTAAGCTCGGTTTGTCTTGCAGTCATCAGGCCTCTAATGACTCACTGGCACTGCTCTCCTCATTGGGCGGAAAAAGTTCATAAATTGTAACGGCGGTGTACAGTTTCACTGCCTCTGGGGAGCGAGGGCTCTCTCTGGCAGCCCCCCCACGGTAGACCAAGAGACTGGATCCCCGCAGACATAGATGCGATTATCCCCACCGTGATTTGTGGTGGCTCGCACGCCTCTAGAATCTGAATGGAATTCCATCTCATGTTCGCTGCTCTCTCTGTGTTCCTTGTGAGAGAAAAGGATCGTCTCCCATAGAGGGCTGAACTGAGAGCTTTTACAATGTGTAGAAACACCCGTGCCTGTGTGCATAATATGCATACTTGTATCCTATATGGGCTCTCTATCATGAGACTCTCATGCACGCACAAGTGCACGCACGCACACCCTCTCTCTCTACCTCACATTCTCTCTCTCTCTCTCTCTCTCTCTCTCACTCACTCACTCACACGTCCGCGGGCACGCGCACTCTCTCTCTCTCGCTCTCTCTCTCTCTCGCGGACACACACATTTGAACGTGGAAGCTTGGAAATTGTTAAAGTTTTGAGCCAATCATATCACGTTGGGCAGGTGACGCCTGTAAGGTTTTTAGCTTGGAAGAAGTTAGGCTGGAGATCAAGGTCAAACTCTGTAACTACCTCAATAACAATAAGAACCCTAATACAAAGCTTGTAGGCTGGAAATGAGCAGGAATATTTGTCGCGAATGATGAAGAGCGTAAATTGCAGAATGTAATATCAATCAATCATATCATAAATAATATGAAATGTTAATGTTGCTTGGGGGGGGGGGGGGGGGGGTATAGCATTGGTGTCAGGAGGCTACTTAATGAAATTCATTTGCAGGCCTACAGACAGATGTGGTGTATGTTTGCCGTGTCAAAAGTAGGCTAGTCTACTATCTCAATTGTCGTAGGCCTAGTTAAGCCCTATTCGTACGGGACTATTAGCTGCATTGGATTTAATGTGAGACATGCTGTGGCCTTTTCGTTAGCAGTGCCTTTTATATAGGCTATTGCTACCATTTGAAAGAGGAGATCTTTTGCTTTTCAATGTGTAAAATGTGTTTTGCAACTCCCAATATTGACTCCCTGACGACTCGCCAAAGTCATCTGTTTCATCCCGTTGACGCGCCAGGCGCACAAGCACGCGAGAGTTTGGTCAACGCTGCCGAACGCGCGCACGAACGCGCACACTTTTTTTTTTCTTAATCTCAAATGGTGAAATGATAAATCAGTAACACCTGTCCTGTGTTAGACAGCACCTAGTCATCAAGACACCAAATAATACAAAATATTTGGGGGTTTATTTGGATGAGGTTAAGGATTTTGCCTATTTACTGTATTTGCTTGCAACTTGTTTACCCGGGGGTAAGAGTATGTGACCAGGATGTAAGGAGGACATTGAGCTCTGGGGACAAGCTCTGGACAGGGGCTCTGGGGGCAATTTGGGGCGAGACATATCTGGCGATAGTCCTTGTATAAATACCACTCTGCCCACTTTTTAAATTATCTCAGACAAGGTTGTGATATTACGCCCATAGGCGCAATCGGAAATAGAAGTCGAGAAAGACATAAACGCCCCCAGTTCTATGTAATTTTGTTAATTTGATATGTTGTTTTATTCACACTACACCTGTAATTCTATGGTGGTGTTTGGCTAGTTACTCGAAGTCTGTCAGCTTTTACGTTTTTTTTTTCTTCTTTCTTACAGCTGCCACCTTTGTCAGTTTTGATTGAAGTCTCTTTTTCATTAGCTCTAAGAAAGTAACGTACCGTTTTACAGCATGGAGACACCTCCACCATTACTCAGACCACGCTGACAGCTAAAGGCCTCACCATAATCTCTCTCTCTCTTTTTTACACGCTATCTCCGTGTATTGCTCTTATTTTCTCTCGCTTCGTCCTGAAGACTGAACACGGAGGCCTAACCAGTTACTAGATCGTGATTTTCAACTTCTCAAGCGTTCAAATCCGTTCCCATCTGGTAAATGTTAGAACTAGTTTTTACAAGTGCTCAGTTCTATGCTGGTCTACCCAAAGCCTAGGAAAAGCCCTTCTGATTTACACCCAAGGCCTCTGTCCGTGTATTTGATGTCAGCAAGACACCCAGACAGACAAACTGGGTGTAAAATGCTCCAAAAGAGAGCGAAAGAGAAGCAAAACAACATCAAAGATCCAGCATGTTTCTGCAAGACCCCACAGGGGTGCAGGGTTAGTGGGTCTACTATCTTAAACACTTGCCAGACACAGGCAGTCACACCCTACCCCCCCGCCCCCCCCCCACACACACACACAAACCAGCCCGATTGCACACACACATCCTTGTGGTGATTATTACTCATCAGAACTATACTGTATATGTTTAGGACTACAACACAAGTGCATGGCTTCACTAGTTAAGACACCCTGAAAAAGATTTACATTACATTACATTACATTACAGTCATTTAGCAGACGCTTTTATCCAAAGCGACTAACAATAATTGCATTTAACGTAGGAAGAGCCAATGTACTACTACTTGCCAGAACTCACAAGTGCATCTTCTTTCTAAAACAAGTGACTAAGAGCATAATCTAGTGCTGAAGGCAAAGTGCAAGGATCGCAATCTAAAGTACAGTGCAATATAATATAATACAGTAAGTGCTTAGGTGGGAGGATTGTTGTAGTACTTCTTGAAGAGATGAGTTTTGAGCCTGCGACGAAAGATGGGCAGCGACTCTGCTGTCCTGACATCAGTGGGCAGTTCATTCCACCACTGCGGGGCCAGGACAGAGTTTTTTTATGTCTGAACAGCAACAGTTTTTCATTTTTGCCAGTTAAACCTACGATGTGGAGCACCTCTGACCTTGTGGGTCACCTGAGGACCTCTGAAAACCGTGTCTTTGTAAACCATTGGCTCTGAAAACCGTGTCTTTGTAGACCACTAGCTCTGCAATCTGTAAAATTCAGTGTCGGGTCGACACCACAGAGAAATTGTGTGCACATTCTTCTGTGGCCTTACTTGGGAGTGTGGGTGTATCCAAACCGGCTCGCGCCATCGGACATAAATGTAATTTACCCTGCAGAATAACTTACATTTTATATCGCTTTCAATGTAACACTGTATCTGAATCCTATTAACAGGTTCTTCCACTTTAAGCATGAAAAGAAGCTCTCACCTCCTAACAGGCCAGACAGGGAACAGAAGCATTGTCATGTCAGACAGCGATTCGTCAGAAAACAAGCATTGTCATGTCAGACAGCGATTCGTCAGAAAACAGAAGCATTGTCATATCAGAGGTTCAGTCCTCCAATTAATTACTTCCATTCGAGGCCTCAGGAAAGAGGCTTGTTCATTCCAATCTGATTTCCTGGTTTTTGTGTTTAAAAAAAAAAAATATATATTTCTTGTGCAGCTGGTGTATTCAAGACCGACTTGAAGCCCTTATCAGCTGAACATTTTGCTCAAGCCCCGTCCCCTCGTAAATCATGGCTTTGTGCTCTGGCCAGAGGGTCAACTTCAGTGAGTTGGTTATTGTTCAGGAGACGTGAGTCGGTTCCTTTGACAGGTCATCGGAGAGGAATGTAAACAAATGAATTCAGATTAACTTTAATGGCTTCTTCAAATGAATTCAGATTAACTTTAATGGCTTCTTCAAATGAATTCAGATTAACTTTAATGGCTTCTTCAAATTTCCTCTTCGGGCATCTCTCCAAGGAGGCTTAAGGAAATGTTCACTTTTTTGTCTCGTTTGAAAAGGGGAATCAACTGACCTTCTCTAAACCATGTCATTTACATCGAATCTGTCATCCAATCACAATGTTCGAAATGCATTGTAAGCACCATGAGCGTCTGTAAGCTACCTGCCTGCCCCTCTGATAAGTGGATGTCCAGTTTTCTTGTGTGCGTAAAGCTTTGAGGAAAAAATGCATGGCCATAGCCTGCTGTATGACACCACGTTCACAGCCGTGATCCTAACTCGCCTGACAACTTATACCAGGATCAGAGATGCGATCGTAAAGTCCGCCTCTGGAATGAGTCAGACAGATCACATGATATTGCTTTCAAAATGGGACTTTTGCATGACTAAGCCCATCAGGAGTGGCCCACTGTGTGTGTGTTTGTCTGATATGTGTGGTTATGACATAATAATCTTTGACAAGTTACAACAATATAGATTTTGTCTTTGTATGTCGAGTCCCACAATGTCCTGTGGTGAGACGGCCAGATGTGGTCCGGTTTGTGGTCCGTTTTGACCATCTTGGCTTCCATAAAGTTTCAACGCTGCATAGTTGGAGGCACCTCAGGGTCGGTATGCTTTACAGGAGGTTTCTATGACAACCGATGGCTTGGAAACGCACAATGACTGGTTGCTGCCTCATTAGTGTGTCAGCGCATTCAGACCTACAGTAAAAACTATAATAAAGATCTCTCCCTCCTGCCTTCCAGGTCATTTCAGTGTTTTGTATGAATCACAGATGGCATGGAGGGCCCTGAATGGCATGAATAGTGTGTGGAACTCCAATCTCCCTCGACACATCAAACTGAGCTTCTTCCATGCGACCGTGGAGTCAGTCCTCCTATAGGGCTGTGAAACATGGACCCTGAAGCCCACCCTGCAGAAGTCTCTAGATGGGTGCTACACCAGAATGCTGCGTGTGGTGCTAAATGTCAACCAGAACGAGCATGTTACCAACAAGCATCTGTATGGGGGGGCTACCAAAGCTGAGTGAGAAAGTGCCATCCAGGGGGATAAAACTTTCTGGCCACTGCCACAGACATCATGAACTCCCAACCAGCAAGCTGGTGCTCTGGGAGCCGACACACGGGCACCGATTAAGAGGACGTCCCACACCAACGTACGTGGATGTACTGAGGAGGGACGCAGGAGTGGAGAGTTCTGCGGAACTGGCTGGATGTATGGACGACCGAGAGGATTGGAGACTTCGCTGTCAAGCTCGTCTGAGGACGACCTAATGACAGAGGTGACCTAATCATTCAAAAATCATGGCAAATGGTAATGGTATGCACCGGATGAGTCAATATAACATGATTTGTGGAGAGAATCTTTGCCTTGCCTAGCCTCGTCTTGACAACAAAGAAGGTGAACACTTATTCCACCAAGATCCAGAATAAAGAATACTTTTCCCCCCCTTGATATTACTAGTGCACAGTGCCCGTGGAGCCGTTGTGGTCCATCGATTGGTCGATCTATCTAAAACTGTCATTTTGGCTCCTGAGTCCAAGTCCAAATGAATGGAGGTGAATGGGCAGGTTTGTTTGGGCGGCTCTGTGGCGCCTGCCTCGGACTGGGGCACCCAGGGTGCGAGTGGGACATGTTTGGTGTTGCTGCATTCGTCACATCGATACCTTTCTGCCAGTCCAAACCGCGTGTCTCTGTGACCTTCCCACATCAAGATATGGCCGTTTCAATCCCCCTGTGGCTGCAGTGCCCTCTGGTGGCTAGGCGGTGAAGTGCATGGTGGACTATCACTCTACCTACCCCTACCTACCTACCTATGCTTTCTGCCATTTAGTAGAGATGCTAGAGAGCCCAGTCAAATATATTTCCAATCTTCTTTTTTGGGGGCAGAGAAAACAAGAGGGGTGAATACTGCTCTCAGCCTTGCTCCTAATGTGTGTGGGTGTGATCAGTCCATTCATGAATTCATGGGCATGTCATGAAATGTGAAGCGTTATTATGCAAAGTCATTATGAAATAAATGTGTATGAAAAGTTATGAGTGCCATTTGAAAATAAAACACACAAAAAAAATATTAAAATTTTTATTATTGTGAAAATAACAATTATGAAATAATATTCCATAATTGTTTGAGTAGTTCTTAATTTAATGTTGGCACATTTGGTATTCCATAGAAAAATTATGTATTTCTTTAAACTAATCACAATTGTCTTGGGTGGCGCTAAGCTTTTTTCTTTGCAAAATAATGTCGGGGGATTGAATCTGATTGTTGTCACAGGAATTGAACACTGCCAATGAGAGGCTTATCTTAATCTACAGTGCATCTAGAAAGTACTCACACCCCTTTACGTTTTCCACATTTTATGTTACTGCCTTATTCCAAAATCGATTAAATAATTTTCCCCCCTCATCAATCTACATACAATACCCCATAATAACCCCATGAATTTTTTTTTTTTTTTAAATGTTTGCAAATGTTTTTTTTTTTTTTAAGACTGAAAGATGTACATAAATATTCACACCCTTTACTCAGTACTTTGTTGAGGCACATTTGGCAGTGATTACAGCCTCAAGTCTTCTTGGGTATGATGCTACAAGCTTGGCACACCTGTATTTGGGGTATTTCTCTCATTCTACTCTGCAGATCCTCTCAAGCTCTGTCAGGTTAGTTGGGGAGCGTCGCTGCACAGCTATTTTCAGGTCTTTCCAGAGATGTTCAATCAGGTTCAAGTCTGGGCTCTGGCCGGGCCACTCAAGGACATTCACAGATGTGTCCCGAAGCCACTCCTTCGCTGTCTTGGCTGTATGCTTGGGGTCATTCACCTGTTGGAAGGTGAACCTTCACCCCAGTCTGAGGTCCTGAGTGCTCTGGAGCAGGTTTTCATTAAGGATATCTCTGTACTTTGCTCCTGACTAGTCTTAGAGCTCCTGCCGCTGAAAAACATCCCCACAGCATGATGCTGACACCACCATGCTTCACCGTAGGGATGGTATTAGCCAGGTGACTGTAGGGATGGTATTAGCCAGGTGACTGTAGGGATGGTATTAGCCAGGTGATGAGCGATCTGGTTTTCTCCAGATGTGACGCTTGGCATTCAGGCCAAAGTGTTCAATCTTGGTTTCATTAGACCAAATAATCTTGTTTCTCATGAAGAGTCCTTTCGGTGCCTTTTGGCAAACTCCAAGCGGGAGTGTGCCTTTTACTGAGGAGTGGCGTCTGTCTGGCCACTCTACCATAAAGGCCTGACTGGTGGAGTGCAGCAGAGATGGTTGTCCTTCTGGAAGGTTCTCCCATCTCCATAAAGGAACACTGGAGCTCTGTCAGAGTGACCATCGGGTTCTTGGTCAACTCCCTGACCAAGGCCCTTCTCCCACGCTCAGTTTGGCCAGGCGGCCAGCTCTAGGGAGGGTCCTGGTGGTTCCAAACTGTGTTCTTCGAGACCATTAATGCTGCAGATTTTTTTTGGTACCCTTTCCCAGATGTCTTGGAGGTCTATGGATAATTTACTCACTAAATTGCATTTACCACTGGTGGACTATCAACTAATCACTAATCCAATCACTGCCAAAGGTGCCTCAACAAAGTACTGAATAAACGCTACTGAATACTTATGCACATATGATTTTTCCATTTATTTTTATTTTTATTTTTTTGTGTGCAAAAATGACACTTTTTTCACTTCACAATTATGAGATATTGTGTGTAGATTGATGAGGAAAAATGAATTTAATCCATTTTGGAACGAGGCTGTAACATACACACTGTACACACTGTAACAAAATGTGGAAAAAGTGACGGTGTGAGTACTTTCTGGATGCGCTGTACATCTGTTGAGCCAGACTAGGTCCCTGGTAACGGTCTTTGCTTCAGTACTCTGTTGCTGTGGCTTCTGCTTACATGTGTGTAGAGCTGTATGAATGTATCTAATGCTGCTTCTATCTCTTTCTCTCTCTCTCTCTCTTTCTCTTTCTCTCTCTCTCTCTCTCTCTCTCTCTCTCTCTCTTCCAGTCAGAGCAGCCCAGTCCTGCCAGCTCCTGTTCCAGTTCTAGCTCAGGCTTTGTGCCCAGTCACAAACGGCATGGTAAATCTAAGGCAAAAGATGCATAGACATACAGTGTACACACACACACACACACACACACACACACACACACACACACACACACACACGCACTATATGCATTGATGGCCATTGTAATAAGGATCTATTTTTATATTGGCCTGACACCAATACCGTAATTTGCCTGGGCCACTGTCAATTACTATCGTCTTATCAATCCCACTGGGCCATTTCATTCTAACATCGTTTCTTTGTCTCACAAACATCTATCTTGTGCACGTTCACCTTCTCACTCCCCCCCCCTCACTACCACAGTGCTGGGTCCCCTCCGGTCGATAATCCAGGACCTGCACTCGGACGACAACGAGGAGGAGTCTGAAGAGGAGGACGACAACGACATGGACTCTGACCTGGAGCGACCGATGCACACACACATGACACACCGCCACCGCAGGTACGGGCAGCCGTGAGGCGTCTTCAGATCGCGTGGCGCCATGCTAGAAGCAGCCAGTCACAGCAGCTCCTGTGTTTTCCATTTTGTGTGTTTCATCTGTGTTTTTGTTGCTCACATTTCTTTTCGGAGTAACTTTTATTACAACAACGAGATGATTCTTTACTCCGGTGAACGGTTGATTTCAAAGCAAAAGTCGAAAAAAGTTCAAATCGGGACATCATAAGTCGCAGTGTGAGAGAGTCGGTGACCAGCGACTAATCAACGACTGCTCCTACGTTCTAAAGACGAGGCTTCGACCTCCCGACAAATTTCTGGCATGTCCGAAATTTTTGTCAGTGCTAATTTTAGCTTACGGTCAGACTTCTAGTTTTGACTTCCTTTCACTCAGGAATAGAATGTCAGTCTTGCATTCACTAGACTGAGAAGCCCGCATGAACAACTAGGTGAAATTTACCTATAATCCCTCAAGGTTAAGGAAAAATGAAAAATACATTGATAAACGAAAAATATTGATAAACATCTGTGTATCAATGGGTTTTGTGAGGGAGAAGCCGCTAGTTTTAAATAGCAACAGAGAGAGGAACTGACCATCTGTTTCCATGCACTAAAGAGGAGACTGAGAGTTCTGATTAACTGACTGCAAGCGCAAGGGGGCATAACTCCGTGTATTTGGTGTAGAGAGATAATATTGGTTCTAATAGAAAGCTACAAGTCTGCTCTTTCCTGCTGTGTTTACATCTCAGTTGTTTTCACTGAGTAATTATTGCCCCGTCTAGTTTGTATCATACATATCTAAAGCTGTGAATAAATCAGTTGCTTTCAGAAAAGGCTTTCATCTCTGTGTTCAATAGAACCTCGCGTTGCCATAGCTATCAACGATGAAAATCCTGATGATTAGACGTCCCCACATGTCAGGAGCAGGTCAAGCCGAAAGAGTAACAAGCTCCTGATAAATGAAAACGCAGCCCCAGCCAGGCGAAGCGGCCCGACGGTCCGAAAGCCCACTTTTTTCGGCGGCGGCGCCTTGGTGCGTTTCCACCTTTCCACTACTTCCTGGATTGCTGTTGATCGTCCTCTCTTCTCCTCCCTCCCTCTCCCTCTGCAGGGTCAGCCTGAGTGACGGTAGTGAGAGTGAGAACAGCTCCTCCCCTTCGCCCCCCTTGCGCAACGACCCCCCACCTTTATTAAAGACCAGTACCAGCCAGGTAAGACTCACTGGCTAACTCATCAGTAGGAATGCTTCAGCCAAAAGAGGTCCAAATGTAACATGTTCTGGACCTTCATGTTCAGTCACCTGTGTGGCAATATGTTAATAATGTATTCTACAATGTAACCTTGTTACATGCAACTACATAAGTCAGTACCTAACTGTTTTTATGCTTCCCACTGGAATATGTAGGGGTAGGACTTATGCCCACCCCCCCATTGCTCTCTGTAAAGAACATTGTTTCCTCTGTGTCTGAAATGCGCTATACAAATAAAGTTGGATTTGATTTGGAGTACCACTAAAAAAAACTAGACTAGGACTGTCAATTATTGTTTAAATACAGAAATGACTATGTAGTTACATAGTAAGATTATGTATTATTAAGTTTAATAACCTACACAAATATCCTATTATTCCCTTAAAGCCAGACCTCTGTACTGCCTGAGGAAACAGTGATGGCCAGTTGGCGCCGGAACTGGGGGGAACCCAAAATGAATGAGGAGGATATTAGATTACTCGTAAGGGACTGGCTTCTGTGATTGGTTGAAAATCGGCATGACTTGACACTGATTCTGCACCCCACTGCTTTCAGCCGACCAACGGGTTTGTTTTTGGCTTTAGAATTCCATCGAAGGTAGTACGTAGACTCTTAAAAGCTTCGCTGTAGGACCCCCAATGAAAACGGTCGTACAGCATTTGCTTTGCATATGTTTACTGTAAATGGTGTTTCTTCAAATGTAAACTGTTAAGTTCTATCAGTTCCTTTGGCCTATATGGGGAACAAGTCCACAAGTCGGGTGCAAGCGCCTGACTGACAACTGAAACCAAGTGAAAATATCTGAGACAATTAGTAAAACTGATTTGAACTTATACATTTCCTTTTCATAAACCATTCGCATGTTAACATAAACACATTGGGGGTGGCTATTAAATTGACTTTCCTTTTTGACTTTCCTCCTCACGAGATTGGAAACAGCTGTTGATGCCGGGGAGCGGTTCCATGTCAAACGTCGCTCTCGGGGGGGGGGGGGCGTGTCAGAGCGAGCGGCGTTATAAGCATCCGCTAACTCCCTGGACATGTTCTCTCCATGTGCCCCTTGACTGCTGGTGAATAATTACTGTTTAGTAAACAGTGTATTTCTCATTTGATATCTCACAGATCCTGGAGGTGAAGAGTCCCATTAAGCAAACGAAGCAGGATAAACATAAGAGCCTTGACTGTGACAAGGTAAAGACTGTTTTTTCGTGCTATGATTTGACAAGTTTTTTTTTCCCTCTTTAGTTGAATTGGTCAATTATGTAAACTAGACAGTATTTCCAGTAATGTTATATTTGAGCTCCAGTAGATAATTTCTTCTCAAAACCCTACCCCCACGCTACAACGGTGACATTCATTGACTTAGCAGTGCTGGTAGAAGCTTTTTTTTTTCATCTCAATATCTGTTTTCCATTCAGCGCCACATATAAAACTGGCCAAATAGCACCAGTGCAGTGTGAAATAAGAGCACACCCAAATAATCAAACCCCAGTGTTTGACTCCAAGCATCTATCATGAGATCAAGAGAACTTCGATGAGATCGCAGGGTGACATTTGGGCTTGCATGTCTCGGACAGTGTAGTTCTGAACCACCTCTGCTGCGCTGACCAGCTCTCCTCTGTGTCTCAGGCGTATCTGGACGAACTGGTGGAGCTGCACAGAAGACTGATGACTCTGAGAGAGAGGCACATACTACAGCAGGTATGGATTGAATTGAATTCCAATACTGTGTGTGTGTGTGTGTGTGTGTGTGTGTGTGTGTGTGTGTGTGTGTGTGTGTGTGGATTTGGGGGGGTCTTCTGAGATAAGTGTGTGAGATGTGCACTCTGACTCACCTGGGCAAAAAGCTCTGTTCTCACTTATGAGATTGTTTTGCTGTTGTCATGAGTCTAGTGTAATATCATGGCCCTGTGTGCACACATGTGCATGCGAGCAGGACATGTTTGGTTTTGCTACAATGTTAAGGTCGAGAGCTTTATGCCAGTCCAAACCCAGTGTCTCTGTGACCGAGATATTGCAGTTTCAATTCCCCCTATTGACAATGAATGGGGGGGATTTTTTGCTCCACAAGTCCAAAAAATGAATGGCCGGCCATGTTTGGGTGGCTCGTGGATTATTAGGCTTCTGACCTTCTTTCCACCTCTTGAGAGCCAGTGTCCAGGTTCTATTCTCAAGGCCTACTGTATGCCAGCCATTACATCTTCCCATCTTCCCAGGATGACTCTCGGCTCCTAATGAAGGGTTAGCCTGAGAGGAAAGTAAGAGCATGGGAGGGAGGGAGAGAGAGGGAGAGACGCCACCTCCCAAACAACATCATCAGTTCATCAGCGTGCAGCGCTAACTCTCCAAGTAATCAAGCAAATCCGCCCGGGTCCAGCGACGCGTACGACATCACTCGCTCACAAGAGACGGGAATGATTAACTCAAACCTCCCCGCTCTGCTTTTCCCTTCAGTCTCTCAAACCACTAATTGGAAAATTGGCTCATGTCATAGAGAGGACCTCTAACACAGACTGTCTGCCACAGGAGATTGTTGGGTATTTTATTTATATATATATATATATATATATATATATTTTATTCATGAACAAATATAATATAGCAATAAACATATATTGCTTCTTTTAGCAGCAATGGAAAGTGAGGAAGTAGGTCAAAATGTTGTCCACCTGAACAAAAACCAGGTCCAAAACCCCCTTGGTGTACTTCCATATCTGGGGGGGGCGAGGCGAGAGGAAGGGGGGTTGTGAGCGAGCATCTGAGTTCTATCTGCTTTGTCATAACAGTGGTCCGAGTCTCTTCCCCGGATATCGGGGGGGGGGGGGGGGGGGTGGGAGTGGGGGGGGGGCGAAATGCTTTCCACATGCAGACTGGGAGCTTGGCAGCATGAAACAGATCACCATTACAACACAGCATGGCATCATCAACACACGCTGGAGTCCCCGTTCATCATGATCGGACGCGCACACGCGCCCCTACACAAGTGTGCGCACGCACAAACGCACACTATCAAACACACACACACGCACACACACACAGTGAGACAGTATGTGAAGGAGGAGGGCCTGGAACCAATAACCCACTAGTCAAGGAAGGACCCCCCTCCATACACACAGACACACACACACGCACGCACGCACACAACGTCTGTTCCCCTTGATGCATGGTGACGTCCGTACACAGTACATATTCTGTACTCTCTACGGCACCATCACCATCCTGCTTCCTGATGAGCCATCCTGCTAGTGAGTTTTGAATCTTGTGCAGCTGGATGATGTGTGTCTGCACCAGCAGGATGTCCCCTGTGGTCTGTATCATACAGCCTAGAGGTGAACTCCCCGACTATGACATACCTACTGCTTCCTCCTGTCAACCAGGTCATCGTTGCAAAAGGGCACTCGTTGTCAATGAGTCTCGTTATGGGATATCGGTTAGATCAGTAGTTTCATATCTGTAAATGTCCTTAGCCAATAGACAAACATTTTCCAGGAGCTTGTTCGATCGTCTCATTGAGAGAGGTCAGGGAACATTTTTTACAGCTCACCTTTCTGGCCCCCTGGGTGAAACTGTTTTTTTTGCTTCCCTCTGGAATATGTAGGGGTGGGTCGTATGCCCACCCCCCATGGCTCTCTATAAAGCGCATTGTGTTGCCTCTGTGTATGAAATGCGCTATCAATAAAGTTTGATTTGATACAGTATCTGTATTGTCTTGTTTTAGGACAGCGCCCATAGAGATGAGCTGCCTCCTGTTTCATCTGAATTGGCTTATCGTGAAAAGTATTGTGAAAATGGCCGCCTGCCTTTATTTGAGATGGTGCTGCTGCCGTTTCTCTTCCTGTTGTTTGTTTATCTTTTGCCCTCTCTGTGCCTCACTTCTCACAGATAGTGAATCTCATCGAAGAGACCGGACACTTCCACATCACGAACACCACGTTTGACTTTGACCTCTGTTCCTTGGACAAAACCACGGTCCGGAAGCTCCAGAGCTACCTGGAGACGTCCGGCGCCTCCTGAGGCCGCGAGCGACGGGGCTGCCGGCGGGGTGGACGAAAGTCAAACTGTTCCTCCTCCCCCTCCAGCTTTTTCTTTTTGTCTGTGTCTTTTAAACTTGAACTGTCTTAATGATGCAACCGGACCCTTCCGCGGCCCGGTCGAGGGTCTCCTCACCACAGACTGGATCGAACCACTGCGTCACCCTGGAGACGATGCCTGTCGACCAGGCAGTCACCCAGAAAGCCTTGAAAACGTCAGCTAACAAAAAAAATGTAAAATTGAGACCTTGTTGCGCGTAATGAATGTGCATATCGTTACAATGTACTGTATGTGCGATTAATGTTTTGTTCTCTCGTGACAGATGCATGTTCCACACTGCCTTACTGCATTATCGGTCTTATTTATTGAATTTGAGTTCCAGGTGTGTGGGATAGCAACAAAAAAAAAAAAGAATTATAATTGTGCAAGCACTTCGCAACAGGCATCTCCTGGGCTCTCCATGACAGTGGAGGCCCTAATGATCATGAGCTGTGGGGTGACTTGAATGGCAATCAAATGTCAGATCAGGAGGATGGCAGTGTTGCCTTCCCTGAAGTTTATATGAAGTACAGACGTGATCAGAGCCCACTGGTACGAGCAGAGGACAAACCGTGCACTCAAAACACAGACATTACATTTGTGGCACCAAACGTATTTTGTTTTTACTGGATGATGATTTCCAAAGTGTGCCGCATCTTCTACAGTTACAAGCATATACGCTCCAAGAATTGGACATCATCACTTGACTACTCAATGTTGTTAGGGTTGACAGCAGGCCTGTGTTAAAAAAATAAAAAATAATTGCTAAAAATCATTTAATTTTGGAATTTGGGGTAAGAAATGTGCAGGACATTTCATCTTTATTTATTACACGGGGATCTCAGTTGCCAAATGAAGCTCTGGAATTTTGGAAGAAAAGGTTTTTGTTTCATGGTGGACATTGTCCATTTGCTAATTTTAAGAATTGAAATTGATTTTGTTCTGTCTGCAGAGTATACCTGTTTGGGGGAAATACTGGTGGTCTTTTTTCAGGGACCATGAAGCAGAATGTGCAGTTACATTTTGCTGGACCTTTGTCTGCCTTATGAGTTCTTGTGTATTTGTAGGAAAAAAATAAAGATTCTGTATGATGTACAGATGAGGTAATGTGCAACCTGTTGAAAAAAGGTTATTGGCACTCTGATTTTTAACGTTGCCTTTTTGTAGGCTACGTCATTGTGTGTTTAAAATTATGAATGTCTTTTGTCATTTCGCTTGATTCCATATCCAAGCCCAAAGACATTTGTTTTGGTCGAAATATCATGATATATTGTTTATATGTGTATATAAACTCTATATGTGATAACACTGTTCTCTCATTTGTTAGAATGATTGGTCAGCTTCAATGGAAAAATGTGTAAGCAGACTATAATTTCAGTCACATTACTCACAGCAAAGTGTGACTTGCTGGTATAGGCTATGCCAAGTGATGGGATGTGAAGTGAAGAGATGGTCTGATGTTGGGGAGGTTCATTGAATGGAATTACTTGAGTGATTTCTATCGTTTTTGAGAGATTCTCTGACCTCGTGTGACCTGCACATATGGGGGCGGATCTCGTTCACCTCTGCGACTGTTCCAAAGGTGCGTCAGTCTGGTCTGGGGATATAGCAGGTTAGCATGATGAAACACACCTGAGCAACACGAACAAGTGGCACTCTGGCCATCGTGACGTGAACTATATGGAGAGATGCTGGAAATCCAGTAAAACTCTGAAAACAAAAGTGTGGTACTGGACACGCACAAGAGGCCGCACTGACCACTGTCCCAGTGTTGATTCTATTATTCGAAGCCTGAGGCTCAATGGACCTTAGTGACGCCGCGACCAGCTCCGCTCAGATTCAGAAAGCCAACGGATGGGAGTGCCAACGCTTCAAGAAGTAGGCCTATGGCGCCAGTAGCCTACATACACAACAGTAAGGTCAGTGATAATAATGTTCTTGTCAGACGTCGGAAGACCTGACGAGACGGGTGGGTTTCTGTGGAACAGCCGAGTACGCTACGTCGTTCCGATGCTGGGCGTGACATGGCGACCTGGTCCGGGGGTCTGGAGAGATGGAACAGACTTCATGACATGACGGCGTCCACAGTGGTGAGGAAAGAGATCATTGATAACGATGCGTGATGGGCATGAATGGTTACTAGTGAACAGTAGGCCTAGTCTTGCCCTCACTAGCATATCGGGCATGCGGGAAGAGTGGTGTAGAGCAGTCTGATTACAAAGTAACGGATTACTGTAATCAGACTTACCTTTTCCAGTAACTTGGAATGTAAGGGATTACATTTGAGTGTTCAGTAGGCAGATTACAGCTACTGACCTAATAAAAATGGGATTACTTTGAGCTACCTATGTAGTGCCTATGACTTTTGCCTATGTCATCGGTTGGCATATGATCAGATTTTCTTGTGTCTATCATGATCTAAGATGCAAAACTGATTCTAGATCAGTACCTACTTCTATGATTCGGGTAAGGAATGATCTAGTTTTAGAAAGTAACTAAAAAGTAGCCTAAAGTAATTAGCCTAGTAGGCTAATCCCATTACTTTTCGGAGAGAGAGATCTGTAAAGTAATCTAATTACAATTTAGAGAAAGTAATCTAACTTTACTAGATTACTTTTATTAAGTAACTTGCCCAACACTGGTGTAGAGACAGTGTAGGCTACTCAAACGGCCTGCCCTGATGACCTTGTCCTTATAGATCACCGTGATAGGAAAGAAAGAGAGATGCTGAGTGCCGGTCATCTCAAGGTTAGAGCAATAGGCCGGTCACCAAAAGGTCATTAGTTTTAATCCTAGTACTGTCGGGGTGCTATTATTGTGCCCTTGAGCAAGGCACTATTGCTTTGGAGGGATGCCCAGCACTGACCCACCTCTCTGGCAGTTGGGATGTTTTCAATGCACTTGGGTGTAATAATAACGTTATGGGTGTAACATAAACGTTTATTTGTCATACTAGGCTACAGTAAACGGTAGGCCTACAGGTAGGCTACCATGTACAATGAAATGCTGAGCTGTGCCAACTCACGACCCTGAGACTGAGTCTGCTAGCCAGGAAACCCAGGGTCTATATGGACAAATGGAAAACACAGTTGAGACTTCTGAGGTCGGCTACCACTTATGTGAAGAAATCTCCTCCCTGTTAGTCACTAATGGACACGGTAAACTGGCCGATTTAACACCAATCCCAAGCAGCAGCCTGATATGAGCTGCAGCAGCTGGAACGGCCGGGAGCGCCAAGGTATTTAGAGAATGTGATTCACTTTTAACCGCATTAACGCGCTTTCTCTCTTCGGCTTCTCTCACTGTCATTCTGTAAAGTATATCAGCCTATAGTCCCCCGGCTCGGCACAGAATATTTTCGGGAGTGGTTCAGGGAGTCGGAGCACTGTTCCTTTCTTAAAAGCGAGTCAAGGTTGGTAGGTGGGGGTTCCCAAGCCCTGCTTTTCTCTCTCAATCCGGGCTTTATGGCCCATCACACTGAGTGTCTGTGTACACACGTGACAGTGCAGGCCGCAAGGCGACAAAGGCGGCCGGCTGCATTTTGTCACTCAGTAGTAATACTTATTGTTTTTATCTCCTTCCTGACAATGTGACAGGTTGTATGCAAGCAGGATTTGTTTTTGTTCTAAAGGGTCCTTTACGATCTTCTCTTTCACGGGACTGGTGCTAGTTAGAGAGGACGGCTTATCCCTCCATGACCTGAAAAGGGTACCAGGCCCCAGATCCTTTCCAAGTGTGCAAGTATGTTGGGGGAGGAGCTTTCTCAAATACTCAAATAGATAGTATTTGAAATACTCACATCAGACCTCCTGAATTGAACATTTTGCTTGAATAAACCTGTAGAGTCAGGTGAGTGGGTTTTGAATTTTAATGACCGGCCCATTGGATACCATTTTACCACGCAAGATCAATCAAGCACAGATAATTATTTGGATGGACGGATTTTCATTAGTATTTGGAAGCAGGTCTGCTTTTTGAAATGACTAGGCGCAGTGGCAATAGAGAGAGAAAGAGAAAGAGAGAGAATGAAGTCACCTGCGTGTCCAGCACTTAGTGGAGAGGGAGAAAGAGAAAGAAAGAGAGAGAGAGAGAATGGGTGTGTTTGGGGGAAGGGGGAAAGAGAAGGCTGGGGGTCGGGGGTTGGGAACAGTTCACAGTCAGGGCCAGCCAGCACGACATCCTGTTTGAGCCTCCAAATACCATTTCCTTCAATAAAAAAGAGGGGAGGCCTTAGAAATAATCTCCCACAGAAGAGACACAGAGACATTGATTGTCAGCCTGGCTCGAGGCCAAGGCCGGGAGAGAGAAAGGCACCCGGAAGCCGCTCTGGAAGGCAGTCAAAAAACACCTAAAGGAAGTCATTAAAGGTTGATGAAAAGCCCTCTCTCACCCGTACCCCCTGCCTCCCCCGTTTTAGGCATGCTCCAGTCCAGATTGTTTGCGAGACAAAAGAGCGTAAATGCTGACATGGATGTGTACACAGGTTTATGTTACGGAGGAAGAGTTAAGCATGCACGAAACATGATTCAATCATTTAAAGTGTGGGCATAATTTTGTCCCGTTTGAAGCAGTTTGTCATTAGATTTTTGTAAATAATGTATCAAGAGGTTTATGCCTAATCAATTTCATCGATCAAGCAAAGTCCAAGGATGTAGATGGACAACCATATGTCATGATTATTCTTTTTTTTATGACAATGTTTTGTCTATAATTCGGTACCAAATGTATGTTCAGCTGTCTTTTTTTAATTTATTTATCACAGTCTATTTTCTTGAGAACTTTGATCGCAAATGGCGACCACCAAAGCATGCAGGCCTTTTATTTGCCAAGAGATTTCATCCCCCAGACTAATCTGCCATTGTCATCAAATTTGCACAGTGACAGTCGTTCAAAGCCTCCCATAATATGGTTTAGCCCGTTGCGTTGACCTTCCTGTCGGTTGCCCCGCGGAATTCTGGGTGGCACCTCTCTCTCCCACCAAAACTCGTACAAATTAGCTTTTCAAATATCAGATCAAGTTATGTAAAGAACAAAAGCGAGCCGACTTCAAAGGGGCGGGGAGAGGAGGGGCGCGGCGGGGGACACCCGCCCGGCCGGGCTCGCCGGCTGTATATAAATAATTCCCCCCCGAAAGTCCCCAGACGCCCTGGATTTGATTATTGTTTTTACCCCGCCCCGCTCCCCCCTACAATCCGGCACCACCAAAGTGGAGCAAATCGTATCCCCCCCCCCCAAACCTGGGCTTTGATTCTGGTGGAGCTTGGCTTGGTGCTGCTTCTCTCTCTCTCCCGAGCTTTGTTCCCCTTGATGGATCTGGAAGGGCCAGCGATCCGTGACCCCTGGCAGCCCACCCCGTCTGTGTGAGCCCGCCAGGGAGGTTATAAGTAGGGAGCCCGCAGACACCCCCCGCCCCCTCGCCCCCTCCCCCCCTCCCAGACGCACACACACACAATACGCCACAGAGCCCACGAGGGAGAGGAGAGGGGGACACCCCGTTAACCAATCTGTTTAAATCAATCTCATCCTACCGCCACATTCACAGTGGGTCGGTGTCGTCTCTTCTTTTACTTTTGGGCATCTGGTAGGTTTTCTGTGTCATGAGGGTACCAATGTTCTACAGACCAGATCTTAACTACCTACGCTAGGGAAACCTACTCTATTGAGCAATCAAAAGCTCCCAGCCACAGGCCAGCAAGAAGACCAAAGAATGAACTTGAACACAGACAAGAGGGAGGGGGGGGGGGCATCCTGTCCTCAGTTCTGTCCAACTATCTTGTTAAGTCAAGCATACTGTATATCACTTCATAGGCGCAAGAGAGGCTAACAGAAATGTTTCCAAACTATTTCATGCAATACATTCCATCATGGAAATGATTAAGGCACTGATCTTAACAATAAAACATAAAATGAAAGTCACAACCAGCATACGATACAAAACATATAGTCTAAATGTACAGACTTGTGCACAGAAAAGTGCAAACTAGGCTGGACGTTGAAGTTTAACACTGTAACACTGTTGATCTGTGTTTTTGTTCTGCACTGAACGTTCTCTTCATTCGTCGATAAATTATCATAATCCCGCGATGACATGTTGTCATGCACTTTTCATTAAAACTTCATAAACCTTCGGTATCCCTTGCGCTCTCCCTAAGGGTCCCAGATGTGTGTGATGGTTTCCATCAGGATGCGAGGGAAACCGCTCCACAGCTTCAAGGTGTGCACTGCATATTTCCTGTGGGTTTTTAATTGAAACCAAATGAATGGAGACCCCCTCTTTCTTGTCTTAATGGACTTAATGGTTCAACCCTAAACTCTTTAACCCACTGTGTGTCGAGAACGGCCTGGAATGGTCTTGATCAGGGGAGGGGAAAGGCTCATTAGCAGCTGCTTTTCATCAAGGCTTCAAAACAATTCATCAGTTGCCAGTAACTAAAGGTTAATTACAGATTAGCTAAATAAAAGAGGTATTAATTTAATGTTCCAGCAATGAGTTCACAAAGTCAAATTTCACACTTGACTAGTTCTAAATTGTTAATTAGTATTATGAACATGTGAAGTGGCATGAAATTATGAATGTTAATTCTTATATTACAATAACTCAAGTCAACATAGTTCTATTGAAGTCCTCTTTTTGGAATCAATGACATTTCAAAAGGCGATCTTGTTTGGTAGGCCAAGACTTGACCAAGTGTAGTATGTATGCTTTCAGATATATTGCCAAGCATACTTCGGATGGTTTCAAAATAACTTATATAATTATAATAAATTAGGTCGACAGTTTTAGATAAAGAAAACTGCTGAGTCAGGTATTTGAAGATAATTACTTCTAAATGACTTATACCCATGTTCCATAGGACTAAGGCGTCTACATCATTCATAGCAGGTGTAGCCTACACGCTTAAAATCTGTGCACTGTCACTGCCAACATCAAGAGTCCTGACATTGTACTACACTGGCTTTAAACAAAAGAAGTTATGAATTAAGGTCTCTCCTAGCCAATGTCGAATGGGACAATGCCATGAACTTCACAGTGAAGTGTATAATTTATTAGCGCTATATTGAAAATGCTTTAAGCCAAAAATATATCTTCTGATTTACAGACTGCACCTCTAGTGTGACAAAAATCCTGGTTGATTCTGGCACTTTAAACACTGCAACCATGGAGTTGCAGCACCATCTGGTGGACAGTTAACAGCATGCTGACATTGTCGGGTTCAGGCTGGGGAGTTTTGTCATGCAAAGAAAAACATTTCATTAGGTTTAAACATTAAAGCGTAGGTCAAGTATAGCAGTACCTAAATGTCTGGGTGGGGGGGGGCTCAAGAGGTAGAGCCGGTCGTCCAATGATCGTAGGGTCAGCAGTTTGAATTCTGGCTCCTGTCCACATGAAGTGTCCTTGGGCAAGATACTGAACCCCAAATTGCTCCCAATGAGCAGGCTAGCACCTTGCATGGCAGCTGTCGCCATTGGTGTGTGAATGAAAGGCCAGTGTAAAACGCTTTGGATAAAAGTCCTATATATCTGATTAAAAGCCAAATAGCCCTGGAGAGGGAGGATTGCTTTTTTTTCCCCCCAGAGAGAGGCTTCTTGGGGAGCACCAGGCAATAAAGACTTACACCAAAGCCATTTTCAGATGCTTTTATAACTGGGGTGGTAGGTTTAGTGCTGGACAGTCACCGCATACATACCGCCAGAAAGAACAAGTGAAAAGGGAGATCGTCACCCCGGGATTTGAGAGGCTGAATGATATCCTTCCAATCCAGTCCGATTCAATTGCTTAAATGAAGGCACCACACTTCCTGCAATGTCAATTCAAAACTCACTCAATTCAATTGTGGTTGCATTTAACCATGGGAACTTTATTCCCATACAACGTCAAAACATGTCATGTAAACGCCACAAGAATGCAAATGTACACAATTTAAAAACAGAACACACAACTGCAGTATTCCCCCCCACCCAAAAAAACACCCCCCAAAAAAAACACACCAGCTTCTCTGAAGCCACTCCCCCCCTCTCCTCAATACCCAGATGAGCAGATACAAGTCTACCAAGCAAAAACATTTAGAACCATTGATGCCGATTGTGTCCTGAGATGACTCCACTGTACAGAGCAGGTTATACGGTCTTCTGCTGACCCTTCTTTCCAATCAGTGATTTATGGATGTGAGGGATTACACCTGTGGGGGAAAACAAATTCAATTTATCCTATTCAATTAGGAGGCCTCTACAGCAACATTAATCTAGTCTCCAGTGACTAATATGTGTTAAAAATCATGAATAGACATTCACTCTGGAAGACAATTGTGAGATGATTCAATTTGCAGTGATGGGATGTGTAAACATTATTGAAGACAAATTAACTCAATTCCAATAACGTTGATTGTACTGGACCTGGAAAGTGGTTAGGCAGTTTAACAACTTTAAAGATTAAATCAGGATTATAAGAGGCATTTTCCTTGCGCTTAAAACTAAAATTAAAAAGAAAAAGAGAGATGTACTTTGATCTGCAGGCATGGGCGAGTGGCCACAAAACCCCATGTAACTGCGATACTTACCACCACCAGCAATGGTTGCTTTGATGAGAGAATCCAGCTCTTCATCCCCTCTGATGGCCAGTTGCAAGTGACGTGGCGTGATACGCTTGACCTTCAGGTCCTTCGATGCGTTCCCCGCTAGCTCCAGAACCTGAAAAGTAAACGTATGGCCGGCTTTAGTTAATATCGAAAGATTAGCCACATCATGTCATTATCGATATCCAGGACACCTGTTCAAAATGGCGTCATCTCGGGGCACGAGAAACTTACCTCAGCAGTCAGGTATTCAAGGATGGCCGCACTATATACAGCAGCTGTGGCTCCCACTCTCCCGTGGCTAGTCGTTCTCGACTTCAGATGTCTGTGGATGCGGCCCACGGGGAACTTCACAGGAGAAAAACAAGAGAGCAGTTCATTTGTGAACAGGGTGGGCAACCTGCCCCGTATAATAAGGGGTCGTGCTGTATTGAGAAATAAAACGCTTTGTCCCTTAATCAATACGGGAGGCCATTTGTTTTGTGCACACCACACTCGCGCATATACACTACCAAGTCTTCACATGCTTGGAATGATAGCAGAAATGACAAAACCCAGAAATATGCGAGAACCAGGTAGGCCATTACGGTAATTGAACATTGGCAGCATGATTCAAGGCAGCCTATTACTGGACTTTAAACTTGCCGCTGCTAACATGATGAAACTTAATCCAACCATGAGGCATTATGCAATGTCTGGTCTCTAGTCTTCCAGGTTATTTGCCATTTCCAAGTTTCAGACCAAACATTTTGTGTCCCATGTCTATTATCTGATGTTTATTGATTTGATCCTTAATATAATTGATGCAACTGTGCGTTATTCTTATTGACTATTTCCTTCTTTCATGATGAGTCGCAGAGAGATCTTTGAAATTGATGCATAAAACACAAATTAGTACAAATTCACTAAAATGCAGGAAATGGAAGCGTCTGATCTCGTGGGGGAGGACCCCCCAGACCCCCACTTGATGCGTGTCCCTCGGGCATGGGGTCCCTGGCATGGTGTTCCTTATTTTTCCACATTGAAGGTGGCAACCCTAATTGTGAACTATTGACTGAAGTTTTGCATGACTAAAGTAAGTTGACTGACAATGTTAGCTGGACTAGCCCTTCCTCTGACCATCATAACGCTAACTGCAGAGAACAAAAACAGTCCATGTTACAATTTTACGTGTAACATTTGCCTGTAGCTAAATTAAAATTCGTTGTCATTTTACAAAAATATTCTTTTAGAATGTTCAATCGCATGTTGAATAAGCGAGCCCCCGCCTTGGAGTCGATTCCCAAAGAATCGACTCCCTGAATCGAGAATCGACTCCCGCATGTACGTTAGCTAGATGCTAACTAGCTAGTAGGCCCTTACTAGGCACATTACCAACCTGCAGCCCCGCTCTCTGTGAGCGCGAAATAGACTTCGTCTTGGTCTTCCCGGAATCTTTGCCAGCTTTGCCACCAGCCTGAAAATGTACACATTTGGGGACACATGCAGAATAGGCAGTTAATGTTAGCACAACGTTAATCGGTGTGAATGGCTCATGTACCATTAGCTAGCCTAGCTAGCTCACTGGCTACTTGTGCCGCTCTCGTCTCTACCTGCCTTGCTAGCAAGCTGGGAAGCGCTGGCTGGATGATATCCAATGCATGAAGCACAGACACATTCAAGACAATGCACCACTAGGCAGTCTAAAGACGATAGGGCATGGAATCCTAATGAGCCACATACTCTGAGCTAGATGACATTAGCTAAGATAACTACTCACCATTTTCTTTAATTTGCTACAGTCCCGTTTATTTCTTATGTAGTTAGTCGTTACCGAGACCTCCGCTAGCGTCCTGATTTTGAACTACAGCTCCCGCCTGTTTATCCGGGACCTTTTATGCGGTCAAGCAGCCAATCAGCGCAACATAAAGGACGGTACTTCATGGTTACGTCACTCTCGTTTTCCAGAGATGAATTGAAAAGTAGGTATGTTCATATATCAACAAGAACAGCAAATTCGTTTCCGAATCATCAAAAAGTATGTAAAAAAAAACAAACTTAAACGGTTATCTATCAGGTCTCCACCTAATACAAGATTCGATATCTGTCTATTAGCCATGTATATGGCTCATACATAGGAATTTGACTACGGTTAAGTGCTGTTGCAGACGACATGACAGGGTGCAGGACAAGACGGGACAGTGCAAAGACATGACAGTGCAAAACAGTACAAAAACGGTGCAAACAAAATACTGTGCAATGTGCAAATTAAGGGATAGGCACAAATGCAATATGTACAGAATGGAGTGTGGTGCATGTACAGTGAGTGTGCAGAGTGTAGTGTGATGGATGAGCAGTGTTTATATTATATTGCACTGTACTTTAGATTGTGATTCTTGCACTTTGCTTCAGCACTAGATTATGCTCTTAGTCACTTGTTTGTTTTAGAAAGAAGATGCACTTGTGAGTTCTGGCAAGTAGTAGTACATTGGCTCTTCCTACGTTAAATGCAATTATTGTTAGTCGCTTTGGATAAAAGCGTCTGCTAAATGACTGTAATGTAATGTAATGTAATGTGTTACAGTGTGTGCAATGTGTGTGCCGTTGAGGTATGTGGAACAATCGGTGTGCAAATGGTGCAGGGGGTATAGAGTCAATGGGGGGCGTCGTTGGGGTACGAGCCCTGTTAATGAGTCTGATTACCGTGGTAAATAAGCTGTTTTCGCGGCGTGAAAACTGACTCTACCCTTGCACCACTTGCACACAACCTATACCTCAACGGCACACACATGCATAGGCCCTATAGCCTAGGCTACATAAAACATAACTCATCTATCACACGTACACACACTGCACATACACTCACCACACTCCAATCTGTATTTATGACTTAAAGTGCATTTGTGCCTCCCTTTGTAACATTTGTGTATTGCATTTGCACTGTCATGTATTTGCACTGCACTGTCCTGTCCTACGTCGTCTGCAGGGTGTACCTGTAGCTACATGGCCAATAAAACGGTGTGGAGCCACATAAGCTCGTCCGGGAGTCAGGCTGCTATAATAAACCTGGTTTTGTCGGGTACATGTTTTTCCTCTACTGATTCTTTTAGGCTATACCCTACCATGTAGACACAAATTGTCATGCAGTGTTGTGTGAAACACTAGAATTATAGGAGGTTGTTCGTTCAAGACACAATGGCAGTGATTCCCAGGTTGCATTTGAGATCGAATGGGAATGGGCTAATGTTTCGGAATGATGTCCAACACATTTAATTATAATTGTGGTCCTGGATTATATGAGAAAATAAGTCAAATGTATTTAGATAGATGCCATCTAAATACAAGCTCTCCACTTTCTTTTCTAAAGCAGACATGGTAGGCTACTCCACTCCTATTCCGCATATAAATTGCCTTTTTGGAACCTCACAGACCATTGTCTTTGAAACGGCTCAATAATGCCTGCAGCCCAGCAAAGGTGATACTTGAGCGATTGTGCATACAGTCATCAGAGAATCATTCATTGGTATTCATCAGCAAGACCAGGATTTACAAGTCTTTGAGAAATGCCATTTGATTTGCACGAAAGTACCACTGTCTTGGCATTGTTGCATTGAAGCCTCTGGATCGGTGCATGTGACAGGCTCCAGTAAATCGCCTGAATTTAATTCATGGTGACTTTCTCTGAGATCATATAAACACAGCGCTTGAATGTAAGCCGATTATCTTCCTATCAGTTCTACCTCAAACAGCAATATGCCACCACTTACCCATAACACGTGTATTTATAAGAGAAAGTCAAGAAAAAGTAGTGCCTCAGATGAATTCCATTTGGTATAATTAATCCTAACAGTAGATGATTACAAATAAGCCAACTGAAGTAAGTGTAGTTTGCATTTATTGACAGAAACAAAGATTATAGAACTTGAATAATATGTTTTTTTTTCATTTCCTGCATGAAATGGCACACGTGAAGTATCTCATTAGAATATAGGCTAACTTTTCAGCAAGCTTCAATTCACATTTTAAATGACTCAAAAGGACAAATCTCGGAAAAACCTACTCAAATACGTCAGTACACTGTAAATGTAACCAGTTACTTTGGGGAATTAAAGGTGCAGTATGTGGTTTGGCTCAGAAGCACTTTTAGTTATAGTTTTTCCAATTCTCATTATATCCTAACAGCAATCAATAAATAAAGTGCTCTGCCACTCAATTAAAATAAATCCATAATCTGTGGATGTCGCAGGACTAATAACTGCATCCAATCATTTTGATTTGCCAACTTGAAATGATTGGATGGCATACCTGCGAATAATTCTTATTTGGCAGTGCACTTGACAACACACGTATAGTGTAATGGGCGAGACAGGAAACAGACACACTCGTGCATTAGGGTCACAGATAAACTGCTACTTCTGCTCAGACAGCATTAGCGATCTGTTCTTCTGCCACCTGCATCTTTTTCGTATTGGGTTCTTTATGGGGGAAACCCTCGCAAACACGGGGAGAACCTGCAAACTCCACACAGAAAGGCCCGGGACACAGAAAGGCCCCCACCAGAACTCACCCTCCCACCAGAACTCACCCTCCCAATGCTAACAGCGTCCCAAGCGGGAATTGAACCCAGGACCTTCTTGCTGTGAAGCGACAGCTGTGCCACCATGCCACTTGTCATTTGTCTTCTGTTGCCGCTTGTCTTTTGTTTGGAGGAAGGCCCGAAGGGAAGGGCGGGATTTTGTCTGTTGCATTTGTCAAAATCTTACAAAATACAAAATACAAAAAAAATGACAAAATACTCGTAATACAGTATGAATGCACATATTGATACATACTATACAAGAAATGTAAAGCTTTATTAAAGCTTTCAACATCACTATTAGTCAACAAACATTTCAACAGAGCTAGATATTGGGCATAAGAGTTATGAGAGACTGGGAGGCAAACTCCATGAGGACCTTCTTAATTGTTTATCTCCTTCCACTTCCTCCTCTCTATATGCAGCTGCCTTCTTCCACTCTAAGATTCCAACCTTTGCTTCCAATCCTAAAAAAAAACTCTTTGAAACTTTCTCTTCGTTACTCCATCCCCCATCCCTTCTCCCTGAGGATTTTGCCAACTTCTTCGACAGAAACGTAAACGATATCAGATCCTCTTTCTCCCATCCCCCGGTTCATGTACTAACCACACCTCTCCACCCTCTCTGCTCTCCCTCCCCTCTCCACGTCCCACCGTACCCCACCTGCCTCCCCTCTCCCCTAACGAGGTCCTCAACCTTGTTACTGTACATCTAACTGCCCCACCACCTGCTTCCTAGACCCTGTCCCCTCCTCTCTCCTTCAGTCTGTTGCGCTTGAACTCCTTCCCTTCGTAACCCACATCATCAACAAATCTTTTGTATTCAATTCGATGTTTATTTATAACCCCCTCCTGACCACTACGCTCTGCTACCTGAGGGCGAGTGGTTGCCCCATCACTCCGAGGCACCTGCGGTCGTTCGACGCGGTCACGTCTCTTTTCTGTCGCCCCCCAGTGGTGTAATGAACCCCCCACTGACGTCAGAACAGCCTGAGTCGCTGGCCATTTTTTCGCCACATGCTCAGAACTCTCTTTCATCAAAATCTCCCTCTATGTATCCAAAGGGACAGGGTTATTCCCATGGATGTATTAGGGTTATTCCACACTGAACAAATAATAATCAATGAGGTTTGAAATCTGGATATATTTGAGCAAAATAGCAATCTTGTTTTGTATCTGCTATAAAGTCGTGACAAAAAAAAGCATGTTGTGTGAGTGCCTCATTGTTTCTGGGAAGCTGGGTGTGGCAGGTTCTTCATCGGGGCCAGTTTGAGCAGTTTACAAATATCATTGCATTTCGGCCCATGTTGCTCTTCCAGGAAATACCGGAGTCCTCTCTCTGCAAAGTTAGTGTCACTCCTGGGGGTCCTGAGAGAGTGGAGCTGGGGGTCTGTGAGGTACGTCAGTCCCTTCCCGTTGGCCGTCACCCACCCTGGGAGAGGATGTAGCGACACATTTTACTGCCATTGATAAACCAAATCATGTACAGAATGAACAGACAAACTATAAGACAGGCAGACAGATAGACGGACAGATATACACACCACGCACGCACGCACGCACGCACGCACACACACACACACACACACACACACAGACACACACACACACACCTTGCAGGTCCACCACAACCTCTTGGCAGTTGGAGTACAGGTAGGTGAAATGCCCGAATGCGATCCCGTATTCTGTTGCTTTGAGCCTCTTGACCGCTTGGCTAGTATTATTAGTGAGCTTCACAAAATCCCCCAGCATGTAGGGTTCCATTGTTACACAGCCCACGATTTCATCTCCCTCCAATATCTAGACAAGCACGATTAACATGCAAACAAGGAAGAAAACACAGCACAATACACAGTTAAACAGTGAGAACAGCGAACACTTCAATAATGCTTGTAAAACTGACTGACTACACCCCCAGAAAATGGGGCAGCATGGTTTATGTTTTGTGTATTTAGACAAATGTACTTGTGTGTATTTAGACAAATGTACTTTTTGCAAGTAAAAGCGTCTGCTAAATGACAAATTATACAACGGTTAGTTCTGGTTCTTGATTCTGATTGGAAGCCGTGTTAAAATACTTTGTAACACACACCTGGGACCGCATATCATTCCATTTTCATTATTAATGCGCCTCCCATTTGATCCAATGCATTGTAGTTGTTGTTGTTGCTTGGCAACCCATTTGTTAGGGGAACTATTTTGCTCGGCAGAATTGAGGGAATGATGCTTCGTTTTGAATAAATGTTAATATTTTACATTGCTGTGTCTATTTTACACTAATAGCTGTAGTAACCGTTGTATAAAAGCAATAAACCACTCGAGGCCGTGTGTTATAGTGATTTTATAACAGCTAGGGGGGTTTTAGGCACTCTGCTTCGCGTCGTGCCTAACAACTCCCCCTAGCTGTTATAAAATCACTATAACACACGACCTCTCGTGGTTTATTGCTTAAATGTAAAATGCAATATAAATGTCCTTACCAGTAGCACCTCAGAAGGGATGAAGAAGATCTGAGCGGTAACCTTTTGGTTGTAGAGTGTCTTGTTAAACTGGGTAACGTAGTACTGGGCAGTCATCTGTCTCTCCACGTCGTTCAGGTGGAACTGCATTTCTTTGGGTTTCAGGTACTCCTTCGCCACATAGCTAAGGAGAGGACATAAACAAACAACAACAACTTTTATTTGTCATACAGTCCAGCGCTCTATCAAGTCATTCCCCGTTGACATGAGAGGGTAAAATATACCCCCCAAATTAGTAGCACATTTGTATTTTGGATTATTGTTCTTAAATATAGGATGACTGTATATACATTATTCTAATCTAGACAGTATGAAGACAGAGACGAAGACAAGCAACTGGCATAACAGCACATTTTAGAACTGGAGGTTTGAATAACTTTATTGTCCAAGCAGGATGGAAAATTGTCTCTCTCTCTCCCCGGTCTCCAGTGTGTTGGAGCATCAGAGCTCTTGAGATAGCATGTTTCATAACATGTTTCATGACTGGGCAGACCCACCGGGTCCCTGGTCCGTACCTGCTAAGCCTCTCCTCCTGGTGGAGAGACTGTACCCATATGGCCATTCTCTGCTGGCCTTTCTTTCCAATCGGCTCTCCGATGTAGACGTAGGTCTCACGGGCCGTCCAGAGCTCGGTGACCCTTGAATACTTCAGCTGGAGAGCGCCTGGCGAAGTACGGAACCAGAAAATGGACAAAGGCACGCACATCCAAAATGTGTAAAACTGGGTGCTAGACAGAAAAACAAACTCGTCAGGAAAAGTAGAGTGCCCACCAGAAATATGTGCTGACTCAACTTTTCCTGAGAAGTACAGAACCAGAACATGACAGAAAAGAAAACGCCATACAATTTGTGGTAAAGATACCTGTAGGGCTGGGTTTAAAAAATCGATTCATCGATTCTGAATCATTTGATTCAGAATCGATTCATCGATTTTCATTCATGAATCCCAAAATCGATCTTTAATTTAATGAATGAATTAATACATGAAGGAATGAATAGTTCATTAATTCATTCAATGATTCATTCATTCATTCATTTTTGGAAATCAGTATCGATACCCAGCTGTATTGTGTTGCATAACTTGGCAGTCATGTAATTAAGGTTACAGCTATAAAAACAGGTTTTAGTAACACTAACCGAATCGATATTGAATCGAATCGAATCGAATTGAATCGTAATAATCGATTCTGAACCTTGTGAATCGGAATCTAATCGATTCTTGAAATTCGAATCAATACCCAGCCCTAGATACCTGTACAGCAAAGATGTCATTATGAACAGACGTGGTGCAGAATCTACAGTAGCCTACAGTAGATAACACATACTATACTTTAGAAACATAAAACGAGCTTACAGTGGGCACGGTGGTGTTCTACGAGTTGGAATTTCATCCCGTTACTCTGCAGTCTCCTCAGCAAACAGGCATGACACACGCCGGAGAGAATTGCATTGTAGTCCTGCTGTGTCAAGAAGTACTGTCTCCCATGCCCTACGGCCTCCATCGTGGCCCGGTTTAGACATGTGTAGCATGATAGATTGACGTTAGAGGGTTTCTGCTTTTCTTCATGACATGATACTTCATCAGTGTTTAAGCGTTCCATTTCTTTCTCTACCAACTCAAATGAGCTCCCTATCTCTGTGGAGAGACACTGTTCTAGGCTGAATCCATCAGGTACTGATAGTGGAGGTCTGTTGTGGCAGGATGAGCCGCTGGCATTGGACCCAATGGGGAGTGAATCAGTCTCTGCATCAGTCTCTGCCTCTGGTACACTAAATCTGTGTAAATTATGCGGCTGAAAGACAACTTTGAATTCCCCCCGAAGTGCAGCGGCTGCAGGATATGCCTCTTTTATGGCGGCTTCACTGATTGATCCATCGGTTGTCTCATTGGCTGTTGGTGATATTTCACCGTTCGTTCCAAGTCTTGACTGGTCAGGCGGTTGAGAGTCGGCGGAGGGCCGATGACGAAGCAATCCGTGGTCGTTGGCGGCAGGGCAAGTGTCTCTGATATGTCCAGTACCGACAGGAGAGTGTGGATCAGACAGGGACAGTTTTTCCCACGAGGACCGGGAGCCGAAGCTATCGCCGAGCGAGCCGAAGGACGAGCCGGACTGTGTCGCTACGCCGCCCCCCTCTACGCGTCTCACAGCCCCGCCACATGTAGGCCAAGGCTCCTCACTCCCCACAGTCTCTGTCAGACACTGTTCATCTATCATTTCAAACTCCCTGACACCACTTCCTGTGCTGGGAGAAGAGGTGACCCCCGACGGGGGGCGGGAACCGGTCCGGGCTCCGACACCAGCTCCGACGCCGTTTCTTACACGGTCCCCGGGTTCTAACGCGGCGTCCGACCCGTCCTCTGTGAGACAGCAGGGATCACGCGGATTCTCCATGTCCTCCTTATTCGTCGCACTTCCTCCTCTGTTGCCGCTACCGCTGGGAGGAGTTCCGGTGCTTTCCGCGGGGATATTTTGCCAGGAGGACCCGAGACTGCTGTCCGGCGAGCTGCGCCTCACCGCCGCGCCCTCGTTCTCCGCTGGCTCCTCGGTGCTGCCCGCGGTCGAGCAGAGCTCCTGTCCTCCTGTGGACGGCGGGGGAGGACAAGGCGAACGTGACGTCCGCCCCACCGGCACGCGTACTCGTCCGCGCTCCGTGTTGACGCTCTCCGCGGTGGTCCCCAGCGCGGTTATGCACAGTCCGGCCTGCGGACCCCCGTCCCCGGACCTCCCTCTGCAGCCCACCTCAGAGGCCTCGCACGCCGAGGCGTGGTACTGCCGGTACCGCCCCATCACCCTGGAGAAGCCGTCGAGGGTGAACGCCGTCGCCGCCGCCGTCTCGCGCGCGCTCCGATAGCCGTCCGGGACGAAGGACCCCTCGTCTGAGTTGGAGAACGGCGCGACCCGCAGTCGGGACTTCACGCGCTCTATCAGACGCATGATCTCGGCGCACAGAGTGTCCCTCTCTTGGTTGTCTGGACGGCTGTAGGCGTAGAACTTCTCTACGGCCTCCCTACAAGCTTCTCTAGCCTGGACCACTACCTCCACAGAGGTGCCCAGCCACTTGTGAGCGACTATGAGGGAGTAGGCAGCTCGGAGGAGGGTGTGGAGCTCCTGTTTGCTAGTGACCAGGTCCCCCTCTGTTTTAGTGAGGAGGCCGACCTCGAAGGCCTCCTTAGCTTGGAGGAGGAAGGACTGTTTCTCGGACGAGGGGCACCCCGAGGAGAAACTGTAAGACAACAGACAGGTTCCCTGGATCACCTGGAGGAAGGGACACAAGAGAGAGGCAGAGCTTAAAAGCAGAACAGCGGGGTTCAGACCGGACGGTTGGATGGAAATGCACTTCTGGGATGGACAGCCAGGCTTCTGCTGGCACGAGTTCTGACCAGTCTGACCACGGCGTGAGTCTTATCTTATTGAAATGCTTCCTAATTTTTTTGTCGCGGCCGCTCTATTACGAAGCTTACCACCTTGGGCGTTTCTCACACCGTGATGTTGTAGGCAACGTTACTTCATTTTAGTGACATCATGGCAATATTACTTACGGTACGTCATCTCGCGAGGCCAGACGAGTCGACTTCCAGCCTGGACTGTCAACTACGTCTGGTATTCAGACGCAGACATTTTGATGAAGGAAGTTGGGGAAAAAACGGGCGGATATCCCGTCAAAATTCCGTAGAGAGTAGTAGACAGTCCGGACCGGAAGTGATGCGTTTTTTTAAGAACTTCCTTTTACAAATTCTAAGCGGCTGAAGTCCAGACTGTCCAGACAGGCTCCGAGACTATACGGTACGCAGTCACATTGTAGTTGTGATGTCGTGATTTTATATCGTCATTTTTGGAGGGAATGCCAAAGAGGTAGAGAGATGAACTGACATACCACACAGTTCAAAACATACAGCGAGGTATACTGGCAGTACAGAACCCCCATCTTGACTGCTTCAGCTGCACAGAGGAGACGATGGCCACTGTCCCCAAGGAAAGACTGTTCCAGATACAAACAGATACATGGATCAAGTATAAGTATATATATATAATTTCATGTTCGTTCCTATGGGAGTTATCGTGCATATACCCTGTAGGTCTATGGCTAGCACTACAATGTAGAATCAATACATTGTACACATTGTTTTGCAGCAGTCTAAAATTTACACTAATGATTCCAATGAGAATGACTCACCATGTCCTGATTAGATCTAAAACCTTCAAAGTCGGTATCACTCATGGATACCAGTATGTTGGCCAGCAAACCCAATGATGTTCCAATGCCCTACGAAACAAAATACAGTCTAATACATTCAATTACCCTTTATTTCTGCAATATCTTTAATAATGCTATCCGAGGTAGGCTGGAAGGTCAATGTAATTTATATTTCTGGTTCACTTTTTTGTCCGGTTGAGGAAGAGCATAGTAGCCGACCAGAGATGCCCAGATCAGCTCCGCTGCCTCCAGCCACAGTCCTGAGATTGATAGAAAAGAACACTCTTAAAGGAACAGTGTCCTGTTATAGGCACTGATCTGATTGACTGATCTGATAAGGCTATTTATGATCGTCAAAATGTTGACGATTTGTGCTCTCTTGAGATATTCGTGCTCACTGCTCACGTCACAGCTAAGTACACAATGGATCTCTATGCATGTAGAATATCCTCTTTGAGTTTGTGGTGTTTTCTGAAGGATAATCTATATGCCCATAGAGATCCATTGTGTACTTAGGTGTGACATGAGCAATGAGCACTAACATCTCAAGAGTGCACAATTAGTAAAAATGTGGTATATGATCGTAAATAACCTTATAATAATAGAATCAAACTAGTCCTTTATCTCACTCACTCACATACACACACACACAAACACTCACACACACGCGTGGACACGCGCACACACACACACACACACACACACACACACACACACACACACACACACACACACACACACACACACAATCTTTGGCATTACCCAGTTTCTGCAGTATGAGCCCACGTACTTGAACGCAGACAGCCTGTACAAGAGCCCTGTCACTTTCCAAGTGATACACCCAACAACCTGGAAATACAAAGTCAGCTTAACTAGGAAACACTTGCCAGAGTCATAATGGGATTTGCTAAAAGACTTACCTGTTGCTCCACTATAGTTGATCAGACTGCTCAGAATGTATTCTGCCTTCTGGAGTTTGCCTATGGTCGATGGAAATAACTATTTAAAATGTATTATTATTCAGTTATCAGGATTTATTGCCTTTTTAGATTATTATTGCACCACATAAACACCTGACCAACATAAGCACAAAACACAGGAAAGACATATTCACTGTGACATTATTAGCATTAGAGACTTATATAATGTAATAATACTAATATATCACAGTAGCAGACAGTAGACAGAAAATAAAAAGCCCCAGTCTGTCACCCAGAGGCTGAAGTTGGGGAGTCATGACCTCACCCAGGTTGACGTAAACCCTCGCTTGTCTTATGACCAATTGGGGGGCAATAGGAGTCCCTGGGTGATGTCGGTGGAGGGCCTTGGTGATCTTCAGCAGCTTGCTAGAGCCGTCCATCCAATACAGATACCGGTCCATCAGGAAGATCACAGCGACTGCACACCTGGCCTCCCTCGTCAAGATGGCTGCCTTCAGGAGAGCCTATAGCAGCATAAAAAAACAAACACTCAAAAGGCTCTGAAATTATACTGTATCTGCCGGTGTGTTGTACGTCAGGGCCCGACCACACTACCAAAATGTTTATGTATTCTGTGCCTGTTTGTGTCTCATGTGTATTGTTGTCTGTCTTACTATGTGTCCACTGCACAAATGAAGTTCCTTGCGGAAAATTAAGTACTTTAAATTGTACTGAACTATTTCTTGTCTATAAAAATGTGCATGAAATGAGTACAAATAGTAACATAGAATCAGTTGTCTGTCAGTGGATGACTCCCATAAAGAAAACATTTTATTAGTTTATAGATAGATAGATAGATAGATAGACAGACAGACAGACAGGTAGATAGGTAAACACATAGATACATCACGTTATTTTGTAGAACCTAATAAGTTCTATTAGAAGGCTAAGCAAAGCTTGACCAGAGTAGAGTTATCCTCACCAGTAATTTAGGTAGATATTGACTGATGAGATCTTCGAGGTTGGTCTTGTCCAGGGAAGTCAGTGACTGCTTGTACTGCCATCTCTCTGGTACGAAGGGCCACTTCATATCCACAGCCTCCTGAAGCAGCGATCTCAGCTCTATAGACAGAGACTCTAAGAACAGGTATACAGTAATGAAGCAAGGGAAAGCAAAGTAAACTGTCATACAAAATCTATTACATTATGGTAAGAAAAGAACATATTGCTACAATGTCCAATGTCGTTATATTCTATAGTGGCATACTAAAATGCTTACTGTGGAGAATGCTTAAAGGGCAATGCTCGTTTTTGACAACCTGGACCTTATTTACGACATATTATAAGATGTTTGACTCACCGAGATCACTTTTGTGTAGTTCGGAGGCCTGTAGAAGAAATTTAAAATCCAGCGCGAGCCAGTATATCCATGTAATGACGGTGATCGGGGCACCGAGAAGGCAGTTTCTCAAAATCTATTTTCGGCCGCTAAACGGTTGTTTTCATCAATCAGATTGGATTAATCCACAGTTGAGATTCCTCAACGCGAGGCATTGTTGTCGTTTTCAAATACGGGGTCTTTAGCCTCTGTAATATGATCTTTACACGCCTTTCCCCACTTGCTCCAGCACGCATGCGCACAGGCCAGCGCGCAGATTGGCTATTCTCCGGCTCACATTCTCTGCGCTACGATCGTTGTTGGTGCCAAAGACCCCGTATTTGAAAACGACAACAATGCCTCGCGTTGAGGAATCTCATCTGTTGATTCATCCAATCTGATTGATGAAAACAACCGTTTAGCGGCCGAAAATAGATTTTGAGAAACTGCCTTCTCGGTGCCCCGATCACCGTCATTACATGGATATACTGGCTGGCGATGGATTTTAAATTTCTTCTACAGGCCTCCGAACTACACAAAAGTGATCTCGGTGAGTCAAACTTCTTATAATATGTCGTAAATAAGGTCCAGGTTGTCAAAAACGAGCATTGCCCTTTAACAAGGCATTTATTTGTATAAATTAATATAAAATGGCCCCAAAATAAGTGCTTAATCTTCCTTAAATGAGTGATTAAGCAGGTTGGTGTCTCTCTGTGGCATATTATCTCGAGTACCGGCCAATGTATGAAGTTGACATTCTGCAGGTGTATCTCTCAAGATCAGTGTCACCTGAGACAGATACAGCATGTCAGAACTGTGGGCCTCTGCCAGGCCCCCAGGATTCGAAATCTAAAGTCAATTGATTTTAAGTCACTGGAAGGCCAGAAAAGCACAACTGTGTAAGTACAAAAGTCACCGGAAATAGTCAAATGACTACAAATTTGCCAAGATGGCTTCATTTTTGACAGCGGTCAGTGAATGGAGTGGCTGTATCCAGTTCTATTAATACATCCATGATGGAGTGGCTTTATCCAGTTCTATTAATACATCCATGATGGAGTGGCTTTATCCAGTTCTATTAATACATCCATGATGGAGTGGCTTTATCCAGTTCTATTAATACATCCATGGCCTCTGCACACATGCACACACTTCAATCGCAGAAGCAGGGAGCACTATATTGCTACAGGTGTGTGAATTGACCTGGGGTTGTCAACTGAGCTCAGAAATGATATTTGACTTTCTCTCTTAAATATTTTCCGAAAATCAAATATATTCGATTATTTGTATTATTATAAATTTTGGCCATATTGAAAAGGATGATTACTAACATAATGTGTTTTGGCATGATTAGAAGATGGGCGGGACTCGGGAGGTGACGCGCACTGTAGCAGTAGCCTAGGCTACTAGTCAAAATTAGAAGATCGATTAGGCCTATGTATTCTTTCCCCAAAGTCAAAGTCGACGACTAGTCGGAGTTCGAGTATTTATTTGACAACCCTTATATAAATATTTTTATGCTTACTCCTCACCCCTTTGCTAAAGCTTAGCTTATTATTGTAAGACAACATGTCTTCTGCAGAATGGGCACACGTAGGCCTACTAATAATGTGGCTTAATGACCTAATATGAATATGGAACAATGCAATTTTTTTAATCTGTAGTTTCTCATTGTGTTCAAGGAAGTGTTAAAAATATTTAAAAGTCTTAAAAAAAAAGTGCTTATTTCAAGCATTTTAAGTCCCTAGATAGCCTATAATTGATTGAATGTTGAATATTGTTGAAGAACGCCCCCTGCTGGCTGACCTCTGCACATCCTGTAGTTCCGCTTGACCTCCTCTGTGGGTTCCACCGTCAGTCCTGTACTTGCAGTCAACAGGCACTCTTCCAGAAAGACTCCCACCTCTTGACTGTCCATTGTTTGCTTGTTTTCCACTCTCTCCTCCACCCCAGGCTACCTGTCATTGTTAGGTGCAAAAAACAGTCATATCTGAAATGTCATATTCTAATCACAACCTCGTCAATAGGGCATTTTATAATCATCAATAGAAAAATACCTTTAATCGTTTTTTGCTTTGAAGCTGTGTTCACTTACAATAGCCAAGATAGTTTTGAATGTCTGAAGTTCTAGAATATGTTTGACCCCTCCGTGACCCCTCCGAGCTTTTTGCTCAGCTGCCTCCCAGCTTTGGAATGCCCTCCCTGACAGTCCAAGGGTATCACTGACTCTGGGTTCTTTTGAGACTGGTCTAAAGATTTAGAAAGTTTTTGTATCATAGTACATTTTTGTATGTGTATACATTAATGAATTATTATTAAGCTATTATTTATTAGAATGTCTCTAAACTGAAGTCTTGGAGATTCACACATCTTTAGAACTACAGTACAAACAAACATTCTGTTATAAAACTGCTTCAAATGCTCGCTGTAGGCCTACCATATGTGAACCCAGCTTAAGAGTTATAGCCTAGCTGAACTGGAAGGCGTATTACAATGTAGACCCATAGCCTAGCCTACACCTTGAATAAAACTAGTGGAGTTAGCCTACTTAACAATAAAAACTAAGCCACATTGGTAATAAATAATACAACTGTCAAAGAAAAAGATAAAATATTATAGAGATGATTGGTCGTCCAAAATAGCCTAAACACATCATCCAAAGTAAACCCATCAATTAGTGGAAGGGGAATTCCGGTTTTCAAATCAAGCGGCGTTATAGCCTATCGGTTTTAAACTGGGTTGCTAATTTTGACTATAGTAGTGCTGCGATTAACGTCCATTCCACCCACTCCTACAGTAGCGTTGGTACAGTAGCCTAATAAGGAATTCTCATACGATGACGAGGCATCGCTCAACTTTCAGGGTGACACTCACAGAATTAATAGAGATGACCTGAGGTCGTTTTATATAACTAAATATGCACATAAAAAGCCGAAAAATGAAGTTAGACTGTGATATGTAGGCTAATTGTAGGAGAGTCGGTTATTTTTCCGTTAAAGTTTAAAATGTCGCCAAGCCCAGAAATCAGTCTTGTCGCAAGACTTGTCTTCTCTCGGGTGAGGGCGTTAAAAGTACCAACTTATGATTCTCTGCAGTCTGTGCCTTCTTTTTCTTTAGGTCTATTAATATAGATATTATCAAACAAACCTTCAAAAGAACACCGACCTACCTTTACGACTCAAACTTCCTGGTTGGGCAATAGTGGGCAGAACCTCGAGAAAGGAGTTGGAGGGGGACGTGTGTGCGTGTGTGCATGAGAGCCCAGGCGATTTCTGTTTCGATTGTATAGTTAGGGCGTATACTGCAGCGTTCCCTCTCGAAACTGTACCGAATTGGGAGCAGACACAAGTTCAGACGATATTCTTCTTTAAACGTTGTAGGCTACTTTCAGGATATGTAGCTTAGCCTGGCTAATATAGTTCCCATATACTTCTACTTCGGAAACGACGCGCGTAGATGCGCGCTAGTGTGCACCAGCTCACGTTGTCACTAGAATGAACTAGACAGGGCAGGGGTCTGCAACCTGCGGCTCCGGAGTCCCATTAGCCCTCTCCAGACCCCCACTCTCCATAATGCGTCGCCCCCATGGGTGCGTAACCCATGGGGAAACAAAATATAGGAAAAACACTGCCTTCATTATGTGGTTAATGATTTGCGGCTCCAGTCAGAGTTTTTATTTATTCTTTGGCCAATAATATATTTTATAAAAGGTTGCCAACACCTGATCTAGTAGCCCGGTTAGAAACGGTGTTCCCTGAAATGGCTGTATTGCAAGCCCGCCCTACACATAATGAAGACAAGTGTTTTGTAATAGGCCACTCTGATCGTGTGGCTGGGGAAACAGAACTATTCCTGGTCGGTATGCCTATAGGCTACAGCATTGGTGTGCTAGGCTACATCACTACTGCCTGTATGAAACACCACCAATAGGCAGGGCTGTAGCACTGTAAACTGAGCTACTGCAGTGAGACGCACGGCACAGAGAACATTACTTGGCAGGGGTAGCGTACCTAGCGCACAGTGGAGAGCCAGCTGCAACAGGCATCTGTAACTTGTCCCCGAGTGAATGGTTGGCTTTATAGCGTCATGCGGACTTGTGCCTTAAACTCAAGATTTCGGACCTCTATCGTGGCTCAAAGTTTTTTTTTCCTGTGTGCGTAATTTAGGCTAGTCTATTTAGTTTTTTCTGCAGTTACGCCCTCCAAATTTATAAGAGAACGGTTGGCTTGCCTATACCATTTAATCAGGCCGTTATACTGTGAAATCATCAGTTTAAAAACAGCACTGCGGATATTGTGGAATGGGACTCTACAAACTCTGAAGGTAAGCCAAGGGGAGTACTGTATAGCCTACCTGTAATATCAGGCTATATTCATATTTCCGTGATATGATTAATTTTACAAACCAGGGTGGACTGGTTCCTCGTATCTTGAAGAATGCGCCTCGGGCTATATCTGTCATCTTTCAGATGAGCTCTTATTAACGAATACAACTCATGGGGTTATTTTTAAATAGTCCAGCCATACAGGATTTATGTTCCTCTTAACTCGTGATCCAAGCCGCACCAGATGCATGCGTTCACGGTGAATTTCCGTCTACGGGTAGCCTATGATACTCTATAGTAAAAAGTGTCAGGCACTGGTATCGTGTTATTGCACGCTCTTCCAAACTGCACCATCACACAACAAAGGATGAGTTCAGGCTCATGTTTACCGTTCACTTGGATTCAGCAGTCTGATTTCACAATGATATTCATTAGCTACATGCTATTGCCTTCCCCACTAGAAGTTCAAGTTTAATGAGGAACAAATTGCAGCAGGTTTATACAGGATTAATTACATACCCCTTACAAAATAAATGTTTAAAAGACAGCTGCAGTCTGCTCAGATAGGGGATGGTAGCGTTCCTATAGTGTTCTGTTCTTGTTTTCATGGACTGGAGCTGACTGGCCAGCAATTAGCAGCTGTGTGCCAAAAATCACACCAAGCCCATGGGTGGTCCAGAGCGGTTTCGGGTCACCTGCTCCTCGGGTCACCTCCCCGGGTCAGGGTCTGGTTAGGAAGGAGGGGAGCATAGACAAGTTTCTGGCAGATTCCACACTCTGGCAGATGGCTGGTCAGGATCAGCCTTTAATGTGTTTGGTGCAGGATCTTCCCTCCTGTTTCAGTCAGGGATCCAATTAGAGGTAAAATACTGTGGTGTGAAAACCTCATCATCGTTACATTGTTAGTTTGACACAAGAAGCTCTGGGAAATTGTCTTATAATGATAGCATCAGTGTGTGAATGCCAGCCCTTGGGTTTAAGATGAGGGAGTGCTATAATCATACCATGCAAATATACAGGAGGCTAATAGATAATATCATGCAATAATATAGCACACTACCACAACTATCTAATGTTATTCACATTCTCTTTGTAAGATCATTAAGTTAAGTGATGTGAGCTGAGAGTGTAGTCCGTTCTCGGCCTTGTCCCAGCTTTGTACCTGTAGGCTACGTGTCCACAGACGTCAAACTCCTGGTCCATTTATTTTTTGGGATGACGGGAGATCTTACTCCGAGGTACATTTCAGCCGGCGCCCATGGAGCTGTAAGGCATTAGGATTCATCTCGGGTGTTCGGTCTGCTGTTGGTTGGGTCCCGGTGTCTAGCCATGTTACGTTATTGGGTGAGGTTATATTCTTATTGTGTGATGTTGTCTGTGTATTGTTGTCCGCACACTGTGATGTTGTATGTTGTTCAGCGCACTCAAGTTGAGGCTAATTTAATTTCGTTGTACCTTGGCACAATGACAATAAAGACATTCTATTCTTTTCTATTCATGTTATGGTGTGGGACTAAAGGATTTGACTTGTCAGTCTCTCTGTCTCAAAGTCCCAGTGAAGCCTGCCGGTCTTGGCTCAATTAACCAATGTGGAACTGGGAAATGATTGGGGATTGAAGTAAACCTAAGCTACACATGGTATTTATGTGGTCAGTCTTGTTTTGGTGCAGTTATCTGAGTGTGTTGTTGATTAACTAGAGTAGGTATTTGAATATTGGACAATCATGCTGACTGTGCTCTTGTGGAGGTTCAGTTACTGACTGAATAATACATGCAAATAATGAGTCCTTCCACCCCTGACTAACTCTGACTGTTATAGCCACGCAGGAGACCAAGATCACAGCTTTACAAACTAGCATTCCAATCAAGAAAACTATTAAACAAAAGCTCAATGACCCATTTTATAAGTTACATTTGGCAGTCATTTTGAAGTGCGCATACCATTTGCACTCTTCCGTTTCAAAGCCACTGAATGTGATAATTCCAGTGACAACTGGTCTAGTTGTTGTGACAGGGGGGGGGGTACCCACTCCTCCCCCTCCTACCCCCGCAGTAATCTTGCGTCAGGAGAACCTGGGTTCTATTCACTGTTCAGTGCTTGGTTTCCTGTCTAGAGCCCGCTGGCATCCTGTCACACAAACGCCGAATCGAGCAGCCTAGTCTCGCCAGTCGCTACGAATTCGAATAAAACATGGACACACCAAATTAAGTAGCCTATTCCAGAAGAAGTTATTACCGCACCACATCACAGGTTTATGGGTAGGCCCGTTTTTGGACACTGGGATCCATATCCGCTTAGACCGGAAACCACAAGTGTAAAGCGAATAGGCCCCAGTCTACCCCTGCAGGATAATACCCTGTGTGGCTCCCACAGTGATCCCCTGTACAGTCACACACTTGACATGATACTCATCTCCATGTGCTCCAGCCGTATGACCCCCTCATCCTCATCAGCCTGGCCCAGTGTCAGGGTCCGTTGCCTCGTTAGGCGAAGCCGGCCTTAATTGGATTCTTTGTGAGCTCTGATATCCGCCAACGGGCCAGATCCTGTTGGAGGGAGAGGGGAAAAAACCTGAAGCTGATGAGGGGAAGCAGAGGCACACAATCAATCCCCAGAGAGGAAAATAAACCAACAAAGAAAAGTAATTACAGGGAGCTGCTCACTCGGACGCACGCGCTCCCATCACGGCTGCATGCCCTGGTGCCCTCCTCGTCCTCCTCCCTTATCCTCCTCCTAGTCCTCCTCTTCTCTTTCCTTCTCCTCTCTTTCCTCATCTCCCTCCCTATCCCTCCTCTCCATGTCTTCTTCCTTGCTACTACTTTCTGTCTCCTCGCTTTCTCTCGTATTCTCTCTCTTTCTCTCTCCCGGTCTCCCACGTGTTCCTGAGCGTAGCCCTGTCTAATCTCAGCCTGCCAGTGCACTCTTTACCTTAAAGGGCAAGCACGTAATGAGAGAGAGAGAGAGAGAGAGAGAGCTCCAAACGGCCATAAATTAAACCTAGTGACAGACATCAATGTATTACCGTTGGATATGTTCTCTTCATCCCCTGTTCACGTGTGTGGCTTGATAGCCCAGGGTTAAGCATTCAGCCATCCACACGCGATAGAAAGCATGTGTTTACAATGCATTTCCTGTGTTATTACTGGCTTAGCTCACATGTTATGGTTGTTGCCATGTACTGTACTGTGCACCCAAGGACACCTCACAGTTCACTGTGAATCTAAATTTTTTATTTTTATTTTATTTATTTATTTATTTATTTATTTACAAATGACTCTTTTATCCAAAACGAGGTAAAGTAATTGTATTGAACGTAGGTAGTCAGTGTACCACTAGTCACCAGAATTCACAAGTGCATCTCCTTTCAAAACAAGAGTGTAATCTAGTGCTAAAGTCAAGCAGCAAGAGCAGTAAGATAGAAATACAATAGGTGCTTAAGAGGTGAGTTTTGAGCCTGCAGCAAAAGACGGGCAGCAACTCTGCTGTCCTGATCTCAGTGGGCAGTTTGCTGCACCACTGCAGGGGTGGGTCAATCGATTACCAGAGCAACGGGGCAACTAATTGCCCCGAGGTAGCAGAGTGAAGTGGTCGGGAGGAGGTGTTGGGCTTGACTGATTGATTTTATTAGAAGGAATGTTAAAATACATATAGCGCTTCCCAGTTGGGCAACAACACCTCATTAAAACCATTCTGACAAGGATTTTATAAAAACACAATAAACTCTGGTGACTTATCTCCACGGTGGTCCTCTTCAGGCAAGCAAGATGTGCAACATACAATTTGGGCGCAAAAAACGAGCAAAAACATTGGGCCTCGTACACCAATATCTTCTTTAGTTCAATTATTACATCTCTTCCTAAAAACATTTCTTAAGAAAGCACCCCGTCCGATTCAATGTGTTCGTAAACCGCTGGATGAGTTCGCACCTGCCTTCTCATAACGATGAATCTCATGAATGCGCATGGCCGTATGGCCGTATACATCTATTTATTTATTTATTTATTTATGTTTGTTTGTTAAGGCAGCAGATCATGGCCTGGGGGTAGAAGGGAGCTGTTCCTTTCATTTACCTGTAGGCCAGTAGCAGAGTTGTGTGTGCCAGTGTAGAGCATGGAGCCAGTGTAGAGAATGGAGAAAGGGAGGTGTATGGGAGAACTTGGGGTGACTGAAGACCAGGCGAGCTGCAGCTTTCATTTTATTTAGAGCCAGCTACTGTAGATACTGGTAGCCTACTTATCTTCCCTCTTCTCACATTTCTCACAATCCCTGACAATCATACAGGAAATGCGTTTGTGAGTTGCTTTGGGGAAATATCAACAGGATGTAGTTGGCTAGACAGGAGGGTTTCAGAATTAATTGCCTCTTTGGTTTCGGTGAAAAACACTTCAGCTTTGGAAATGTGAACCATGCGCTTGTCTTTGAGAACCGCTGACGTTATTTGTCGCCGCAAATCGTTGTTAAATGGTCTTCAAAGCTCAAGGTGACTAGAGAGTGCTTCATGGCTCAGTCACCAGGCCATTAAGCAGGCGTTTGGAGGACATCCTGCTGTCTGGCCAGGCTTATCTCCCTGTGCTGTGGTTGGATGGTGCTAGTGAGGTCGGTGTCCTCTCCCGCGGGCAGAAGGCAGGCCCACATTTGCATCTGCGGAGTTGAATGTTTGTGCCACAGTGGGTGATAGCGGGGCCCAAGGAAGTGGCAAACAACAGGATGTGAAACTCCTGTCATTCTCACTCTGTCACACGATGCGTGCCCTCATCACTCATCTGAGAGGAAATGTGTGTGTGTGACAAGATTAACAGTGAACGTGAAAATTGGTAACGTGACTTTTGCAGTAGTTGATTTGAATAAGGGGCCTCATGTAGATGATTTGAATAAGAGGATTCATGAGGCGATATTGACATCAGTAGAGGAGGGGAAGAGAAAAGACTTTGTTTAAATAGCCATAGACAAACCCATTCTGGGCCGTTGGCAATTATGCACAAATGTCTACACATGCACGCACGCACACACACACACACACACACACTCACTCACTCACTCACTCACTCACTCACTCACTCACTCACTCACACACACACACACACACACACACACACACACACACACACACACACACACACACACACACACACACACACACACACACACACACACACACACACTTCCAGTGTTTGTTATAGCTAGTATTCACGTCTGGCCAGATTCACATCACGACAGGAGTTGTGCAGGAAGCATCTGCAAAAAGCAATGAAAACTTTCAGCCTCTCAAACAACCATATCCTCTCACAATAATACATTGTTATGTCAAGCCACAAGGCAAGTCAGACATGTACAACATAGCTACATTGTCACTAACATGTGAAGCGTATAATCAGCATAGCTGCTCTGAAAGAACTTCCTCTTATTATTTATGTCTAAGAAAGCCAGCAGATGTTGCGTCCCCCGCAAATATTTAACTGAATGTTTTCACTTCCTCTCTCTAACACTGTATTTTCTGTCCATCCCCCTCTCACGTCTCTCTATTTTCAGTCCCTTTTCATCGCTTATCTCTCGCTGTGCCCCCTCTCTCACTCTCTCATTCTCCCTCTCTCTCTATCTCCCCCTCTCTCATTCTCTCACTCTCCTTCTCTCTCTCTCCCCCTCCTTCTCGCTCCCTCTCTCCTTCTCTCTGTGGGATTTGGGTGATATTTGATAGAGATATTTAGGGTTACTTAGAACCATGGTGTGCTTAGTTATAACTAACAAGGTCGGTCTTATATGTTTGGGCCAGACTGGGGCAGATATCAGGGCTCCTGTGCCCATCTATCTATTATTGATGTAGAAACAAGGACACTGTTGATGCACAAGAGTATTATTTAAGAACATGATAGACCTAGAGTCTTTGGCCCAGTCCCAATGTCCACCCTTGCAGACTCGCAGACTTAAGGGCGCGCTCCCGCGAAGTCCGCGAGGGCTTAGGGGTGTCCCAATGTCAACTCGGCAAGTGCGTGAGGGCTCTCCGGCAGCCATTTTGAGCCCTTTATGGCCCCTTCCCGTAAGTCTGCATTTCTGCAGACTTAGCCCAAGGGAATTACCCACAGTTCATAGCGTCGTGACGTGAAACACGGGGTTACCTGAAGAACAGCCAATAAACAAGCACGGACAGATCAACCAACCGTAACGTTCACGTTACAGAACAAAATATGTTTTCATGTTTTCAGCTGGACTTGCTTATCTGCACAAGTAGCCTTATAATTATTTTGGTTTCATTATTTTTAAGTATGGGTTATTAACCCCATGGGTTTGTATAATGTGATTTGTTTAAAAATATGTAGGCTATGGTTATAATTTACATCGATTTCTGTTGCTCTAAATCATATGATTGCCCAGTTAAAAGCAGTATGACATTAATTACCCATTTCGGTGCAGTGTTCTTTGAATTGAGATTTCCAACATGAATATGGAAAGAGTTGTGAGGTGCAGGAATGTGTATACATAATATATTATCAATCTTAAGTTAATACTTTTGGATTCATCACAAACAAGAATCACAGGCAGTAATGTAGTTCGCATATGACCACAAAATGAAATGATTTCAAGTTGAACAAATGTTTTGAGGGTAACACAGAGTTCTGATAATGTAAAGGGGATTTGACTCAGCCAAAATTAATTTACACGAAGGCCTACAAGAAAAACATGTACAATTTACAAATTGATTTAAAAAAAGCCCCACGCCCACAATAGTAAGAAATATGTTTTCACGTCAACGTAATGTGATGTCACAAGTGCTGTCCCATTCCTTGTTATACCAATTCGAGCCCTTGCAGCCTCTCACACTCGATCACTTCACCAGGTGACGTCAATAAGTCTGTGAGGGCTCAGGGCTTGAGGGTTTAGGGGGGACATTGGGACTGGGCCTTTGTGTCAGTTGGTGTCAGTTTGGGCACGAGCACAACGCAGAGTAAAGATCAAAACACCAAAAGCCAACATCTCTCTCTCTTCTTCTCTCTCTCCTTCTCTCCCCCTCCCTCTCTCTCTCTCTCTCTCTCTCCCCCTCTCCTTCTCTCCCTCTCTCTCCTTCTCTCCCCCTCCCTCTCACTCTCCCTCCCTCTCTGTCCTTGGGTCTTTGTTAGCAGCAGTAGCTGCCTCCCTTTCTGCCCTCAAAGATAACCAGGGACAGGAAATGTGGCCCTTCCTGCTCTCCGTAGCAGGGCAGACTGCAAATAGAAACAGCCAGAAAGCACCGGGTTTTCCCGGGGTCTATATCTGGCTCAGACAGCAGCACACGAGAGCCTAGCCCCAGTACTACTTCCTGAAACCAGGGGGTGCACTGGTGGTCCTGATGGGGGGGTTGTCTGTGTTACAGTATGGAGTATGTGTGTTTGTGTGGCCCCACATTCGTGTGAATGTTTGTCAATATGGGTGCATATGCTCCAAAATTACTGGCACCCTGGAAAGGCAAAGCACAAACAATATAAAAAAAAGAAAAAAGATAAACAATACAATTATAGAAAAACTCAAATAACAAATACTGGCATGTAATAAATAATGTACCATATTATTGTTCCAATGGAACCAACCAAAACCATTTACTGATTTAGTCAAGTCAAGTCAAACTTTATTTATAGAGCACATTTAAAAACAACCGTGGTTGTTGTACAGTGGGCTAATGGCACTAAAACAATACAATACAATATCATAAATAGCACATTTATTTTATTAGCAAAATTTATAATAGCAAAATTGACTAAAAATCAATTTACTTCAAATCAGTGTTTCACAATTAAAGGAGTAGTAAAGGGAAAATGCATGTTTAGCCCTGTTTTAAGGTTACTTATGATCATATGCAATGGTTCAGATCAAAACGTTTACAAAACTAGCACTTTTGAGAAAGTCTGATAATTGTGGGCACCTTGAAAAATCATTCAAAAACATGTAAAACTCTCGATTTAAAAAAAAAAACACACTAAAAGTCACGCAGGTGCATTAGGTCCTCCAGTCAACGTACAAAGAAAAAAATAGTTTTTTTGGACAATTATATTTTTAATCGCTATTATTATTATTTTTTTATACTGAGACAATGAATTGTCTAGCAAAATTTGTAATCGTTACAGCTCTAGCGTGTGTGCGTGTGTGTGTGTGTGCACGCGTGGTGGGGTCTGACATTTAGAATTGTAATTAGAGTGAAGAATCTCCTCAAATTCCTCCCAATAGTTCCTCCTGGCTATTACCTAATGACAAAAAAATAAATCAACTGCTGTTCCCAGAATGCCGTCTGAGGGAACAATCAATGACTGGGTGTGGGTTGCACATGGGACCAGGTTATTTACAGCCACCGCTGGGATAGATCCATCATGGGAGATGTCATTGTGTTCGTGCGTGTGTGTGTGTGAAAGAGTCTGTTTACATGTGTATGCTTGCGACGACCTGCTTCTGCATCGGCATATCTGTCCCATGCGTCGCGTTTCCCGAAACGACCATCCGGTTTTTATGTCGGCACCGAGGCCTTTATGACAGGGCTGGCGAGGTCATGCATGCAGTTGTAATCATAGCTGCGGCAAACGAACAAACACCCTCACTTACCGCCTCCCCACCGCACTCTCTGACTCCCGTTAGTGTGCGCGCACCACTGCTCAGATCACAGGCACTAATGAGAAAACGCACTTACAGTAAAAAGACGATGGCCACTTCACACAAGCTTTACCCTGTTTACACTATTCTTTTGGTCTGCGGTTATTGTGGTGACGTGCAAGGACACCAATCATCGATCATTAGATAGGTGTATGTGTGCGTGTGTGTAGGTGTGTTACAGTATGTGTATGAGCTGGGGGGAGACTGACTGTGGATCAACATGTCTTTTATCTTTGCAGTACCCCCCCCCCCCCCCTAATCTCTCTGGATCGATAGACCTAGCCTGGCGTCACCAGGCAACAGGACTGACACCAAAAGCATTGCAGCGTGGACCACCAGAAAAACCACGACAGACAAGAGCTTTGGAGATGTCCTCTAAGTGAGAGTGAGAGAGAGAGAGAGAGCGAGAGAGAGAAAGAGAGAGAGAGAGAGAGAGAGAGGGGTGGTTAGGAATAGATTCTGTCTCTGGATAATTGGGGTGTGAGAGCTGCCAGAACAGATGGAGAGATATTAGTTCTGTTTAATGGGGTTGTCACCTTCCCATCAGGGTAGCAGGCAGCGGACCAACTCTAGCCCCGTGGGTCAGGTAATAGTGGGCATAGACATCAGTGTTTTCAGGTAACACGGTTGGCACCTGTCAGTGATAAGATGGCAGTTAAAGTAAAGTGTAAGCGTGCACAACTCCTGGTTTAGAACGGTCACGAGTGCCCGGTAGGGTGATACAGTACCGGGACTCACGAAATAGACAGTAGACGGACGTCCGTTTGCCTATTTAACTCTGAGTGATAAGATGGCATGCTACCCTATTGGCTCTAAAAAACTGACAGTCAATAAAAAACAGCTTTCTGTGAAAATGGCGGATTGAAAAGAAGACGAGCGTGTTCTGTTTGAGAAGGCGGTTGGGTTAGGTAATGAATGCATCCTTCTTTCCTTCCTGGAGGTAATCTCTGATTGAACGTCATTTGATAGGTGGAAGCCTGCGGTGAAGGGGACAGGAAGAGGACGACACACTTCCTGAGTACACAAACAGGGTCGATGTTGGAGAAAAAAAAACAAGTAGCTAAACAAGGACAAGGAAGTGAAAATCACAGCTTGGAAACCACACTTCAGTTCTCTTTCCTCTGCCTTTTCTTTCTTCTATTCCTGGCTCTGTAATCTCCTCAGGTTTATTCTTATCACTGCTGTGGTGACGATGCTCAACCTTATTGCTCTTTCAACTACAAATTGTCCTGTACGGCCAACATCTCCTGTAGATTCTCCCTCTACAACATTTAAAGGATACACCTGTTTCTCACAACAGAAGAAGCGCAAGCGCTATAGACATATTTTTCATTCAAATTAATTACAAACGTTGATATCATCATTTCTTGACTGGGCCCAAACGATTCTCTATGGAGGGTGACCAGACTGATCTGCAGAGTGAAACAGAATGTGAGCTCACGCGATCAGGATGGCCTAATGAGGCTAGGGGTTAGGTGCATTCGTTATAAATTAGTAATTTTATTCACAACATACTGTAGATCAGATGTGCAGTTGTGCAGTTTGATGTTGTATAGATCTGAGTATGGCTAAGTCACATGTTTTACAACCTTGAAGAAAGTTGAGTCGATAGTACAGAGTGTGCTCTCTGCTTCTGCGATTGACATTGATGCACGCAGAGAGAGGCTGAATGGCTCGCACGCCCGCAGCTCTGTGAACCTTCTGGAACTTTCACTGCCTGAGATTGCACTTTGATCAATAGACACCATACAGAACGACCGTCACTCCGAGCAAGAAGCTGGGCAAATGTAACACAACGGTTAGAGTTTACATTATATGTAAGCCTACATGAATCTTTTCATTTAGTTTCAAATGATCAGACTTAAGTTAGCATTGTGTTGCCTCTGGGTATGAAATGCGCTATACAAATAAAGCTTTGATTGATTGATTGATTGAGTTATATATATACAAGTTACATATGTGTCATATTTCACTGAACCTTTTGGTGAAGGTGTAAGCGGTCAGACAGGAATCGCCTGACATGTTAATCCGGTTGAGTTGAGTATTGCTTAGCGATGCCACGTCATTGTATGAGAATTCCATATGACTGTACCAGCATTAAGGCCAATGTATACTTTGTCGTACAACACTTTTGAAAGTGTCGACAGACCGAAATGACGTCACTGTCGACACTTTCTTTGTGTTGGACAGGGGTGTCTTGCACCTACCAAACTTCACTTTCGTCGCACAGCTGTGATAGAAGGCACGTTCGTTGCCATGGATCAATCAGCCATGCGTCTGCAAGTTACCATGGAGGTGATCAGACACTTCGCTGAAGTATTCGCTAAATGTCGGTCAATTTTTTTTCTGTCGACAGACATTTGTCATACGACACTTGTCGACTGAGTATAAATGAAGCTTTACTGTACATAGCAGTGGGTGGAATGGGCGTTAATACAGCCCCTCTCCAGGATTCCAAATCGCAGTGCTATCGTCAAAATTAGCAACCCAGTTTAAAACCGACACAACGCCGTTAGATTAGAAAAACTGAATTGTTTAGAGGACATTTTGAACTACGAAGTAAGCTACATTGTTATCACCAGGCGACGGCTTTTGTGTCATTGTCGTGTCAGAGTAGGCATTAACGGCGCCCCTTCTACAGGTTAAATATCTCTTCCTCCCCATTGGCTCTCCCCCCCCTCTTGTTGCTTTAGTGGTTGTTCTCACCTTCCTGATCTAAATGAATGATGGTGAGAACAGAGCTTTCTGTGTGTCTCTCTCTCCCCGGAGCTGTGTGTGTGTGTGTCTTGGACGGCTCGTGAAGCCTGTAATTGAGTTTGTCCGCCCACCACGCTGCAGCAGACACAGCCAGGAGACACGTTCGTTGTGACACACGCTCGTGACCCTGCTTCAGTGCCTTCATCCGCCGGCACACATCAGACACTCTGAGAGGGACCATGAGGTCTAACCCTACACCCCCCCCCCCCCCCCCACACACACACACACACACCCCCTCCCACACACACACACACACCCCTCCCACACACACACACACACACACAAGTTCAGATATAGTGATGTTCAGTTTGTCTCATATGAGTCTCATATGAGTTTCTGATGGCCAGTCGGTTGTTGTTTTCCTTGCCATGGTGTCGTAAAGATCAGGTGTGGTCTTATTGGTCATCCTCACAGCAACTCTTGAGTTTGAAATTAAAATGAAGCAATAAACCACAAGAGGCCGTGGATTAAAGTGATTTAGAACAGCCAGGGGGTGTTGTTAGGCACGACGCAAAGAATCAAGGGCCGGAACTAATAAGCAAATAATATGGAATGCATTCTATTCTCTTTGGTATAAGTAAGGGATAATACATAACGAGGTGTGCTGTTATCGAAAAATAATGCATGGCGCTATTAGGTGCAAGGCTAATAACCCCATGAGGCGAAGCCAAAAATTATGTGCCGTTATGTGACTTTAATTTCACAGGAGAGTATACTGAGACTGAGATTACACCCTGTGCTTGCCATCTCGGAAAAGCACATTTATCATAGTTTTTACAACGCATTTACGTATGCCCCATTGACTTCCATTGTAGCCTAGTGAGAGCCTGCAATTATGGTCTCTATGTTTCAGGTTCATGGTAGACAGACCACAAATAGGGCTAAATGTCCAAAATAGCACACCACCCCTTTAAGGGTGAATGTCTGTTAACAATATTCATAAAATAATCTATGAACAGCATTATCAACAGCACACACATCAGCCCATTGAATGCTATCAAGTTCACCAAGAAAAGACTCTTTATTAAACCTCTTGTAGGATTTGGATAATACAATTTTGACACTAGCCTTAGGCAGGTTTCTTCTCCTTGAGGCAGCAACTAGATTATAGTCACTGAAACCCAGACAGACACAGGACTGGAGAATATAGTAGTAGCCTAGTGATATAATATTGTTATACTAGAACAGTAGTAGCCTAATGATATAATATTGTTATCACAGCAGCGCAGATTGAGATTAGCCTACAATTAGAGATTGGAATAAGTAGGCTATCCTTTTGGATTCAAGATTATTTAAGCAGGGAATGTGCACCAGACATGGAACACAAACAGGATGGAAATATATTTACTGGTGACTTTTGGCATTGGTTGGATCGCTGCATTTTAAACTCACAACATTCTAGACCACCCAGATAGCAAGCGGATCTGGGCCATATAAAGGCAGAAATCTGGCCCTTGTGGCTTAGTTCCGGCCCATATATGGTCCAGAATTATTACACATCCACTTGCTATCTGGGCATGCTACTAAATATACCCTTGATAGCAATAGCTCAAACTCGTAAATCACCTGTTTGATAGGCTCTTTAATGGTGGTGTGATATGTGTTTTTGGGCGTGTTTATGTGATAAGAGATTTTAAGTTTATGTCTTAATGTGCAATTTTCGTGTGTAATCATGAATCGTTTTGCCCGTTCTAAAACATAGCCATAGATACCGCGCTAGTGTAATCCAGAAATGGCCATAATTCCACGTGAGCAGGTCACAGAGACATGCGGTTTGGACGCATAAACCTCTTGTCCTAACGCATGCAGCAATACCAAACATGTACTGCTCGCACGCACGTGCGCACGCATGCACGCACACAGCCACGAAATGCATTCATGGGCGGAGGTCTGTGCTCTCTGAACACCATATCTATCTTGTGTGTGCATTCGTTTGTTTTGTACCTCACTAAAATAGCAGGAGGAAACCAAGATAATAGTTTTTTTTCTATTCAAGAAAAAAGGCTGGCATGCCTTGCATTGTTGCATTGCGCTGGAACACAGTGTTGCAAAGCAGTCGTTTCAGCAAGTGATAAATTGTGGTTTTCCGGATAAAAAGAGTGACAGTTGGCTGGTGGGTTTGTTTGTGGCTTTCCACAGTGCACTATAACATGTACAGAACCAGTTTTACAGTATACAGTATTAAACTCTTTCCTCTCGATGAAGACATGGTGAGGATGAGGAGTGTATGCCCAGTAGTGTGTCATGCATATTACCATATAGACACATTAGCATGCAGAACCATTACTGTGCTATTTGTAACATATATACTGCTTAACCCCCCCCCCCCACCAAAAAAAACACAAAAAAAACAAACAACTGAAGCGCCAACCTGTTGATATGCAACAACAAGGTTAGGATTAGTGGATCATTGAGCATCTGTTGACAACCCTCAAAATACATTTATGTATTTAATTACATATTAATGCTTTTCTGGAATAACCGAAATATTTGCGCACCCTCTCTGCATTATGGTTCAATTGACACTGCACTTAATTTCTATGGTAACTGGGGTCATTTCTATGGTAACAAGGGTCTAGTTAAATTTAGTGCTTGACTTTAGCACAAGATTAAGCTCATTAGTCACTTGTTTAGAAAGGAGATGTACTTGTGAGTTCTGGTGAGTTAAGTGCAATTATTGTCGCTTTTGATGAAAGTGTCTGCTAAATAACTGGAAAGTAATGTAGGGGCCAGCCTGGTTTGTTTATATTTTGTGGAATGGACGTTGAAGTTTGAACTTGGTGTACGGTACTGTATGTTTCGGAATTTCAGTCATGTTTATCAATCTGGGTGTGTCTATATCTCCCTCATTGTTACGGCTCGCATGCCCTCGCCTCCACAACCGCCTCCCTCTCTCCCCTCTGGGCCCGCTGCGCGCTCTACCGCACGTCGCATCGGCCCGGGCATACAACGCTCTGACTCTCCGGAGTTTCCCCCCACTGCCGGGCGTTCCCCGTCTCCGGCCAGCTCCGCGGACTCGGCAGTCTCCTCCCTCTCCGGTGACGAAGAGTCGGATCCCGACATGCCCAGCACATCGGCCCGTGCGCAAAGACAAGAACGGCGCGCTCGTCTCCGACGATGACGCGGGCGCGGCTCTACTCACCGGTTTCCAATTATCATCACCACACCTGTCCCTCGTTCTGCAATCACCTTCAACCTCTACAAGAACCTGGTCTACACTCCACTCATCGCCAGATCTTACCATAAACTCTTGTGGTAAAGTATAGCCTAGCCTACAATCTCCTTACCCGTATTTTGTAGTGTTTTTTCCCGTTCCCCGTTTGTGATTACTCTCACTCACCCTGCCTCCCCTCCTCATCTCTCCAGTTCCTGCCTGACCCACGCCTGTACGATTACCCCGCTCCTGCCTGACCATCGCCTGTACGACAACCCCGCTCCTGCCTGACCATCGCCTGTACGACAACCCCGCTCCTGCCTGACCATCGCCTGTACGACAACCCCGCTCCTGCCTGACCATCGCCTGTACGACAACCCCGCTCCTGCCTGACCATCGCCTGTACGACTACCACGCTCCTGCCTGACCACCGGCTGTACGACTACCACATCCCCCTTTGTGATCTTATTAAATCGCCCCTCCGGGCTTTACCGTTCCTTGCCTCCTCCTTTCCTGTTGCGCCTGTGTCCCAAACCAAACCCTAACACTCATTGTGCACAATGAGATCATAGGAACACTGTGTGCCTCATAATTGACTTGCAACTATTCCAAGTATGCAGCAGTGGAGTTTCTTGAGTTACAGGTGCTTTCCAGCTCCTGTAAAAAAAATAAATTGTGAGAGATTTACTGTAAATTATCCTTCTTATTTTTTGTGTTTAGGAGGAACTCTGAGGGCTAGAGGACGAGGACCACGAAGAGGGGAGTGGGAGGAGGAGAGACCATCATGGAGCCCTTATCTTTAGACCAGTCAGCTAAGGTTGATGAACTAGTTGACGCATGCATCCAAGCATTCGGTTGGTCTACTAATCTTCTTTATAGCACTGAAACGTACAACACTTACGCAGAAACACAACATTTTGATCAGAAGACTGTTTTCAAGGCATAGACTTCCCACTGCTTTCTAGTCATTTGCACAACGCACTACACAAATAGATTCTGGAGAGTCTGAAATGACGGAGGGATTGTCTTATGAGGCTAACGGCCTGTTGTGTGAAGCACAGTGATGATGACTGATGTGTCTGACCTCTTCTAGAGGAGACGGGGACCCTCAAAGAGCCCTCCCTGGTGCGCATGTTCCTCATGATGCACCCCTGGTACCTCCCTTCCACAGAGCTGGCAAAGAAACTGCTGCTCAAGTATCCTTCACTATCCAAACGATGTGTGTGTGTGTGTGTGTGTGTGTGTGTGCCAAGGGGCTGCTACAGAGTGCAGTGTAAGCAGCGACTTAGTCAGTCCACAGCGCAGTGTGCCTCTTATTGACAGACAAGGGGGAGACAGACAGACAGACAGACAGACAGACAGACAGACAGACAGGCAGACAGACAGACAGACAGACAGACAGACAGACAGACAGACAGACAGACAGACGGACAGACAGACAGCTGGGAAAACCTTGTGCATCTCGACCCTCCCATGAATGTCATTCTGTGCTCCTGCGGCAGGCAGAATGCGGTTTTAGCCATGTGTGGTCTGCTCAAACATAGTTTCAAGTTTCAAGTTCAAGTTTCAAGTTTCTTGTCATATACTCAATAACAATGTAATATCATTATCAGTAATGAAAATCTCTGGCTCAGAGCCGACTCAACTTTGCATGATAAAATAAGGCAAAAGGGCATTGAAAATAATAAAATATAATAAAATAGAGTAAAAACAGATATGCAGTGCAACATCAATGTAGATAAATACTACATACTGTACTGTCAGGTTTTTAGGCTCACGTTGCAACAAAATTCCACTTCCGCTATCTGCAGGGCTGTAGGACTACAGGAGTGGCTAGAGTCTTACTAAAGAAGTGAGTATACTGTAGCAGAAATGTGACAGCTTTTACATTAGTGGTGTTTAAAGAAGTGGATATACTGTGGGTCCATGGATAAAGGAGTGGTTATACTCCTTATACTTCTATATATCCTCCACTGATGACAAATAGTGCAGACTACCGTACAACATTGATGTACGGAATTGTATTGTGTAGGCCACCATAAAATGTTAAGATTGTACCTTAACATTGTGCTTAGATCACAGGAGAAGAGCAGCACTGCTGAGCTCGGAACAAGAATCTGCCATCTAGTCAAGTAAGGACTTATTTGTATTTTTTTTTAGGTTATTTTGGTGTGCAATGGGTTCACGAGGATGGCATTGTAGCTCGCTATATCTCCCTCTTTCTCTCTTCCTCCTCTTTTTCTCTGTCTTCTCTGTGTCTCTCCTTTCTTTCTTTATCATTCTCCTCTCATCTCTTTTGACTTTTTCTCTTTCTTTCTCTCTCTTTTTTTCTTCTCTTCGTGTCCCCAGGTACTGGATCTCACAGTTCCCGGCCGAGTTCAACCTGAACCCAGCGCTGGCGGAGCAGATCAAAGACCTCAAGGACCTCTTGACCACGGAAGGGAACGAGCACCAGAGTCAGCTCATTGACATTGACAGTGTGTAAGTGTGTCTTAATGACATTGACAGTGTGCATGTCTTTTTGTTTGTGAGAGAGAAAGAGAGTATTCATGCTGTGCATGTATGCATCCCAAGGCTGCCTAATGTCATAGAAATTGTAGTTTCACAACCTCCCTTGTCAGGGGCGGACTGGCCATCGGGAGCACCAGGAGTTTTCCCGGTGGCCTGGCGCGCCAACTGGCCTGACACACGGTGAATGGCATGCCCCCACCCCCCCCCCCGGTCAACGAAACAAAACTGAAAGTGTTCCATCTCACCGCGTCGGCTCGGCTCGTGGCCTGACTTGGGCATGACTCCCGGCATGAAATATTCACCCAGTCCGGCCCTGTCCCTTGTAATTCACCACCTCCCTCAACCTTTCACATAGCTGTGCTAACCTAATTTATGACAGGATGACCTCTCCAGGAGGTCGACACACCTAGACGTTGTCTGCTCCAGAATAACCATTCTTTGTTCCATTGTCCCTGCAAGATTTACCGCTCTTTCTCATATCACGTGTCTCAACTCTTGACCACTGTTGATGATGTCTGCCATTTAATATGACGTGTACAGATGGGTTAGCCAATCACATCCCTGGAAGCGTCATACATGTGTATTGCTTTGAATATAAGGCCGCGCAAGACCAGACTGCGGGACTTCTGTTGGATGCCACTCACGTGCGTTATCCTGGAAGTCCTTGCGCTTGTATGTTTTCTCAATAAACCAGACTAAACCTCTTTGAGCGAACCTTGGCAAATATTTTTACTTTCGGGGTACTAGAGGTAGTAGTAGTAGTAGTAGTAGTAGTAGTAGTAGTATAGTAGTGTTGCCCTTAGACTGCTAACAGTTATATCTCCACCATTCATTTGTAGTACTCACTGAGTGAGACCCAATGCAGACTTTATTTTGGGAGATGGTTTTATTGGATTTGCGCTGCTTGTCCTTCTCAGGCCGTCATACAAGTGGAAGCGTCAGGTGACCCAGCGTGTGCCTTCTCTGTCTAAGAAGAGGAAGATGTCCCTGCTGTTCGACCACCTGGACCCCTGTGAACTGGCCGAGCACCTCACCTACCTGGAGTACAAGTCCTTCTGCAAGATCCTGGTCAGTACGTGCCAGTATACCGTATGTGACAGTGTGTGTACGTGTGTGTGTGTGTGCCTGCCTGTCTGTCTGTCTGTCTGTCTGTCTCTCACCTTCCAATTGAAATGCTGTTTCAATACCTTTATGTGAGCCATGCTGTATGTCTTCTAGAATCTGTATGTCAACCCCGAACGGCCAGTCAGTCACTCCCTCCTTGCCTCTCTCCCCTGCTCTCATCCTCAGTTCCAGGACTACCACAGCTTCGTGATGCACGGCTGCACGGTGGACAACCCCATCCTGGAGCGCTTCATCACCCTCTTCAACAGCGTGTCCCAGTGGATCCAGCTGATGGTCCTCACCAAGCCCACCGCCCCTCAGAGAGCTGCCGTCATCTCCCACTTCATCAGGGTCGCCCAGGTCGGTTCTCTCTGTTACGCCCCGGGGTCGCGTCTGTCTAGAGCGGATGGGAGGGGTTGTTGTTGCTTTTAGAGCTCAATCAAATTTTACCAAGAGGACAAAGTTCCTTCATTCACCCAACTTGAGCGCAGCGTTCCATAGGCCTATAGGCCTGCTGTTCTCAGTTCACCACGGATCTTCCGAAAGTTCCTCTTCTCATTTTTTCCACTTATCCAATTCTGAGGTCCTATTTAGATTTTTTATCACTCACACACGAACAAACCTTGTTAAATGATCACATATCTGATGTCAGTCTATTATTCCTGATTAAACTAACAACATAGTCTATTCAAGGGGTTAATTTGCAAAAACAGACATTTCGGTTTGTAGATAAGATATTCTAAATCATGTTTGCCCATTACTGCTGTGAGGTTCAAAATAGACGGCCTTCATCTCTTGATACAGAATGACAACATGCGGGAAATGAACATACAGTTAGCGTATTCGCACTGTCGGGAGGAGCTGGACTCGAACCAGGAACCTTTTGTGTCCCAGACGGCTACTCTACCTCCTGAACTACTGCCGCCTCAGTTACATTGCATGACTATAATGTGGAAGAACCTCAGAATATTCCATATATAGTCACTGGGCAGGACAAAGTGTTTTTATGTGATTTTATGTTATGTCCAAGATTTCCCAGTCTCAACCCTTTAAGGCTCACTGGTCCTAAGATGCTAGGGTCGTCCCGATAGCCATATAAACAAGAGATGTCACCAGCAATGGCGACTCAAATAGTTTTGAAAAGAATCTGCCTAGCAGCAAAACAGCACCGGGAAATAGTAGGCTCAATTGGAAACTACTTGGATCTCAAACCATTGTGACCTTACAGTATAGAAATGCTATAGAAAAACGTACCAATAGAAAATACACCTCTTCTCTTTTTTGAGCGACTCTTGTCATCGCTACCTCTGACCTGCGTCATGCATCCCCTTCCATTGGCCCGCTGCCTGTACATTTTTATCCTTCGTATACCGAGTCTATTTAGGGATTTGTTTGAGAGCAACGTTTCGTTATCTCCTAAACAAACTCGTCATGATTTATTCATGCAGGCCACAGCCGCCTCTCTCACCCCCACCGTCAGAATATAATGGAGCCCAAACTGAACAGAACAGAACAGCTGGGGCGGGAGTATCGGCGCTCGATAAGTGTTTCGCTTCTTAAAATGTGATGGATTACAGATCCCACTTCTCCACACTTTGAGTGCAGTTTCGCTTTCACTACTGTCTCACTGAAATTCTCTTTGCTGCCGTCTTTGACAGTGGGGGAGATATTTCAAATGATGTTGCTTTCTTTTTTTTGAGAGGCCCCAGGGAACTGCCGCCTCCTGCTTTCCTCCTTCCTGTTCTCCCTCTCTCCCCATCTGCTCATCTCTCCCTCCCAAATATTACCAGCACCACACTGCATACCATTGGATTTACATCCTGTGGATGTTGGTAGGGTTGGGAGATGTTTTTAGGGTTTGGAGATGTTATGGTTAGGGTTGGATGTTGTGTGAATCATTTCTGTCCCTCATTCTCATCCATTTGCATACCTGCTTGTTACCTCCACCTCAGCAACAGCGCAGGGTGAGAGGTAATGTTTTCGGTGGTGTGTGTGCGGGCATGCGTTTGTTTGTGTGTTTGTCTGTTAGCAGGATTACACAAAAACTACTGGACCAATTCTCACAGAACTCAGTGGAAGGGTGTAGCATGGTGCAACTTAGAACCCATTCAATTTTGGAGCAGATCCAAATCACAGGGCGGGTCCACCGGCTGCCCAAACATGGCCAGCCATTCACAACATTCATATTTCGGACCAGGATTACGCAAAAACTACCAGACCAATTTTCATGTAGCTTGGAGCGTGGAGGGGTGTAGCATGGACCAACTTACACTCCATTAAATTCTGGAGCAGATCTGACACTGATGTTGGATGAGAGGGCCTTAAATCACCGAGCGCAATGTCAAGCGTCGGATGGAGTGGTGTAAAGCTACTGGACTCAGGAGCAGTGGAGACGTGTTCTGTGGAGTGACGAATCACACTTCTCTATCTGGCAGTCTGATGGACGAGTCTGGGTCTGCCAAATGCCAGAAGAACGTTACCTGCCTGACTCCATTGTGCCAACTGTAAAGTTTGGTGGAGGAGGGATATGGTCCCAATTTCCTGTATAGGCTATTATACCACTTATCCTTCATTCGTAATGACCTAATTTGGCTGTTTCAGAGAAGGGGTATGTCTACAGAATTCTCATTTGCAATACAACTATACTAGATATCTCCATACAACCACTTTTTTTTTCCAATAGGATCCTAGGGCATTCAGTAACACTATAAATGACAGTAATGTGTTTTTCTGATAAACCAGAGAACAGTAAAGGAGTGCCCTTTTCCCATCACCACAAAAGGACAATTTCCGCCTAAACTAAAGCTCTGTTTACAGTGCTATATTTCAGTATTTATACAGGTAAACTACATTCTGAGTCTTTGTTGATGAAGGACAGACACCCGGTCCATACCTCAGTGAATTTGATGAAGATAAGAGTGAGCATTCTCAAGTTATAGGCTTTTTGTCACCTTTCTCCCATTCAGACTGGCCATTTTCTGAGATCGGGGTAGGTGTAATGAATAACAAAAAAAATTAAAGCTGCTTCGCAGCGATGAGGCGGGGCCAGGCAATTTCCGACAAGTTTAGGAGCAATAAGCGAGAGAATAGGAGGACAACAAGAAAGTTGACATTCCAATGTTAATTTTGTACATTCATATCGTATCGTAAAAACATTTGTAAAACATTTTGATGCATTGTAAGCTCGATTTTGATAATTCAACAATCTGGTCAATGAGTTTGTGAATTACAGTCTGAACATCCAGTGGAGCAAGTTGTGTGGTGTTAATTGATTGAAAAATGTGGGATGAGATATGTTTATTAATTTTTACAGGTTTTGTCTGTTTTTCTTTATAATTGAACATTAACTTCAGCAGCTGTGTACTCAGTCAGTTGCCAATCAATCGATTTAGTCATTGTAGTCCTCGGCGGGGGCTGGGTAGGGTTGCCAACAGCGATGTCTTCGGAGCTTGCGTTGGATTGTGGGTAATGTAGTTTTCTCTGTATGTAGTGTTGGTTTCAGAGGACAGAATTAAACATATTTTTAAAAATTCAATTTTTGAGATAAAATTCTGAAAAAATCATACTACATCTTGGATATGTGGCCAATGTTGTCACTTTTTATGAGGATGATCAGACATTGATTTGGCGAGAATTAATAGGAACTGTATACAGAACTGTTAACAGTAAAACTTTTTGAAGTGCTGTGGGCTCTATTTTTCATATTTCAAAAATCTGTGAGGATCGTTTGGTAAGGACAGTCTGAAGATACAGTAGATCAATTTTGGTGTCAATTGAACAAAAAATGTGGGAGGAGATAGGTTTGATAGGTTTTACAGTTTATGAAGAAATCAGAGTGATGGACTTCAAAATTCCTGCAAGGTCAAAGCGTATGAAAGTTTTGTCTCACTTGAGACTACATTCACGTGGTGGATTTACAGTGATAGCACCTATGGCTGACTTGTTATGATTTTTTTTTAAGTTTTAAACTTTAGACTGTTGCTGTAGCGCCACCTTCAGGTTTATTGACCTACAATGCAGGTTGAGGACTTTGGGTATAGTACTGGAGCTTTGTGCAAATTTTGGTGATTTTTTGTCCACGGGAAGTTAGACTTCAGTGGAAGATGGAGAATAATAATAATAAGTAAAACATTTTCATGCATTGTAAGCTCAATTTTGATAATTCAATAATCTGGTCAATGAGTTTGTGAATGACAGTTTGAAGATCCAGTGTAGCAACTTTAGTGTTAATTGATTGAAAAATGTGGGTTACAGGTTTTGTTAGCTTTTTTTTCATAATTGAACATTAACTTCAGCCGCTGTGTACTCAGTCAGTTGCCAATCAATCAATTTAGTCATTGTAATCCTCGGCGGGGGTTGGGTAGTGTTGCCAACAGCGATGTCTCCGATTCGTTGAGCTTGCGTTGGATTGTGGGTAACGTAGTTTTCTCTGTATGAAGTGTTGGTTTCAGAGGACAGAATTAAACATATTTTTAAAAATTCAATTTTTGAGATAAAATTCTGAAAAAAATCATACTACATCTTGGATATGTGGCCAATGTTGTCACTTTTTATGAGGATGATCAGACATTGATTTGGCGAGAATTAATAGGAACTGTATACAAAACTGTTAACAGTGAAACCTTTTGATGTGCTGTGGGCTCAATTTTTCATATTTCAAAAATCTGTGAGGATCCTTTGGTAAGGACAGTCTGTAGATACAGTATATTAATTTTGGTGTCAATTGAACAAAAAATGTGGGAGGAGATATGTTTGATAGGTTTTACAGTTTATGAAGAAATCAGAGTGATGGACTTCAAACTTCCTGCAAGGTCAAAGTGTATGAAGGTTTTGTCTCACTTGGGACTACATTCACGTGGTGGTTTTACAGTGATAGCACCTATGGCTGATTTGTTATGATTTTTTTAAGTTTTAAACTTTAGACTGTTGCTGTAGCGCCACCTTCAGGTTTATTGACCTACAATGCAGGTTGAGGACTTTGGATATAGTACTGGAGCTATGTGCAAATTTTGGTGATTTTTTGTCCATGGGAAGTTAGACTTCAGTGGAAGGAGAATAATAATAATAATATAGGCAAATACAATAGGGTTCCGGCAGCTACGCTGCCTGGCCCCTAATGAATGTTGCCCCAAAATAAAAGACCACAAGAATCAGTTTCATTAATGGGGGACAGGATGTAATGTGAAAAAACACTTTTGTGGTGTCTTCTAACTCGGGTAGGGGTACCTCCAAATCTGAGGGCCCCTCCTGACAGACTATTATGTCACACGTCTCTCTCAGATCTCTCCCCCCCCCCTCCCCTGACCTCATCGACCACCATCTACACATACACTGACACCTGGTAGATCAAGAGCCTCGTCAGGCAATAATAATGAATGAGCATTTTCCATTGTGGACGGGACATCCCAATGTCATTTCCCACAAGGCGTTTGTGTTCAACAACATCCTAGGGAGACACTCAGTGCAGTTGTGTTGTGGAAACATTGTCTGTCAGACAACCACTCACCACGTTATTGATACCTGTCACTAGTAGTCAGCGTACTTCAGGCCACAGTGTAGTGGTTCTACCATGATGATGCCAGACTGGCTGCTGCCCACTCTGCCATAGTGGGCATTGATTGGGAGGGCATTTGAGTGTAACAATGATTGATGCCCCCCAGGCAGTGTTCCCGCACACAGCGGCAACCCAATTGATTTTCAGTGAAATGCCATTGAAGGGCAAAGCAATTCCTCTAGCTGGACTCTGTACTAGCAGAGCTCTATGCTAGCAGAGCTACATACTAGCTTGCTCTATATAAGTAGAGCTCTATACTAGCATGCTCTATATAAGCAGAGCTCTATACTAGCATGCTCTATATAAGCAGAGCTCTATACTAGCATGCTCTATTACTAGCAGAGCTCTATACTAGCATGTTCATTACTAGCAGAGCTCTATACTAGCATGCTCTATTACTAGCAGCGCTCTATACTAGCATGTTCTTTACTAGCAGAGCTCTATACTAGTAGAGCTCTATACTAGCATTCTCTATTATTAGCAGAGCTCTATACTAGTATGCTCTATTACTAACTGAGCTCTATACTAGCATGGTCTGTACTAGCAGAGCTCTATACTAGCATGGTCTATACTAGCCGGGCCCTATACTAGCATGCTCTATACTGGCAGAGCTCATACTATTGGTCTAATGTGTAGGTGTAATGTGTAGCAGAGATATACTACTACTCTCTACTAGCAGATCTATATCCTAGCATGGTCTTTACTAGCATGGTCTATACTAACAGAGCTCTCTACTAGCAGATCTCTATACTAGCAGAGCTCTTTACTAGCAGAGCTCTATACTAGCATGGTCTATACTAGCATGGTCTATACTAGCAGAGCTCTATCCTAGCATGGTCTATACTAGCAGAGCTCTATACTAGGATGGTCTATACTAGCAGAGCTCTATACTAGCATGGTCTATACTAGCATGGTCTATACTAGCAGATCTCTATCCTAGCATGGTCTATACTAGCAGAGCTCTTTACTAGCAGAGCTCTATACTAGCATGGTCTTTACTAGCATGGTCTATACTAGCAGAGCTCTATACTAGCATGGTCTTTACTAGCATGGTCTATACTAGCAGAGCGCTCTACTAGCAGAGCTCTAGTACTAGAGGTTTGTTAATGCGTTTGAATAGGGTTTGCTGGTGTGTGTGTGTGTGCTTGTGTGTGTGTGCGCGTGCGTGTACACATAATACACTTACTGTGATTAGTGCATCAGGATCTCTGTTTGCAATCTCCATCAGTAAGTAACAATTAGGAAGGACAACTCATTTGTGTAGTTCTAATGAGCATTGTGAGAAATACATTAGACACGACATGCCTGAAAGCCGAAACATTAGGAATTTAAATAGGATGTAGAATAAATTCATGTCTCTATTTGAAGTCGAAATTGTGCTCAGCGCGTCCGTTTGTGATACTTCACTTACTGAGACCGAGAAAATGGTCTCTATTTCACGTCCATGTCCCTCTAAATCACTCTGTCTCAAAATCTCCTCGTTCTCTGGCTCCTTCTCAGACTATCTTTCCCCCTCCTCCTCTTGCTAAATCATTCCTTGGCACTGGCTCACACACCCACATACTGGATCTCCTTATGCTTCATGTCTCTCACACACCCTAGCACTTAATCATCCCCCCCCCTCTCTCTCTTCCTCACTCTCTCTCTCCCTCTCTCCCTCTCTCTCTCTCTCTCTCTTTCTCTCTCTCCACTCTCCCTCTCTCTCTCCCTCCCAGAAACTGCTCCAGCTGCAGAACTTCAACACCCTGATGGCTGTGGTGGGCGGTCTCAGTAACAGCTCCATCTCTCGTCTCAAAGACACCCAGACACACATCAGCGCAGACACCAACAAGGTACAGTCAACTGCCATGTCACCACGTGCTTGGAAAACAGGTTGTCCAAGCATGCTGTCCAAAACATGCTTGGCTGTCATCTGAGGCGTGTCTGAAATACCAGAGTACACCAAACTATTTCACAGTGACATGTTAAGATCTTTCAATCTCTGTAGTAGCGATTGTTTATGGATATTTCATGTTAGGAGTGCTAAATCATATCTGTGTGAATATTTGTGGTCCATCCTATCTATTTAAAGTGTTTTGTTGACTTGTGCATATGTGCATGCTTTTGGTCACACATACCAGAGCCAACCATCTGTGCGCTCGCCATAATTAATTTTTCCCATTGACAAGTACATTTTGCTTGGTACATAAAATAACTATGCTTCGTAAAAGTCTAGTCTATTCTACCCAGGAGCCCACCTACTAAATCCACCGAGTTCAGAGTTTGAAGTGTTTAGTAAGTCCTTTTTTGCTTGTTCTAAGTGTTAGGATTCTCATAGATTAGTCTTGGGGCTAGATGCATTGTGGGTACATTTTACAACATAGATTAGATGACTCTTATTGAGGTGGTTCTATCATGTTGGGTAGATCAGAGATAGAGCCTTGAAGGAGTGAGTCATGCCGTTAGGGTTTTGTCACAAGGTAGCACTCTCTGCTTCCGCGCTCAGAGGCTTGCAGTCCTGATATTTTGTCAAGTCTTTGGGAGAACCTGGCTTGATCTGGGCCGCTGGTTCCGAGTAGAAACAAAACACATACAGTCCCTGAAATGGCTCGTAGTCTACAACCTCCAGTTTGATTATTGTTTGCCTACCCCGCCCCACTACCCCCCAGAACCTGAGATATGGGTAACAAACCAGCCGGAGGATTAATGGGGGGAAATTTATTTATTTATTTCACGCAAACTGAATGGTGGTTAGTGGGCGATTATTATCATTATAATTATTATTATTATTATTATTTTTAATTATTATTATTATTATTATTATTATTATTATTATTTTATTTTATTTTATTTTATTTTATTTTATTTTATTTTATTTTATTATTTTATTTTATTTTATTTTATTTTATTTTATTTTATTTTATTTTATTTTATTTTATTTTATTTTATTTTATTTTATTTTATTTTATTTTATTTTATTTTATTTTATTTTATTTTATTTTATTTTATTTTATTTTATTTTATTTTATTTTATTTTTCTCCATATATTGGCAACCAACAAAATCAGACATCCAGTGTTATTTTCCTCCCTTGCCGATCTAAATCACCGCTGTTCCTACAACAAGACAAAATCGACTCCAAACTGCTCAATGATGTCCATTTGGAATGACGTCCAGAAATGATGTCCATTTGGAATGACGTCCAGAAATGATGTCCATTTGGAGTGACGTCCAGAAATAATGTCCATTTGGAATGACGTCCAGAAATGATGTCCATTTGGAGTGACGTCCAGAAATAATGTCCATTTGGAATGACGTCCAGAAATAATGTCCATTTGGAATGACGTCCAGAAATGATGTCCATTTGGAATGACATCCAGAAATGATATCCATCTCCTTTGATCCACGAGACGATGACCAATGGGCGTTTACAACCTAAACGCATAGATTGCGAGTGGGACACCCAACTGAACGGGCCTCAGTAGGGCGGTTATACTCTGTGCCTATAAAGAGCCAAAATCAACTCCAAACAGCTCGAGTTTGGGCTTCCAGGATTCTGTGGGCCGAGACGAATCCAACGATGTCCCCCTCTTGACGTTTGCTCAATGGTTCTCAAAATTACCCTAAAATTAGACATTCCTGTAAGTGCTGGTATCTTTGTCATATACTGTTTGTGTCCGACTGTGGTGGGAAGTGAGTCTGTGGTTGGTAGTAGAATACTAATAAGGCTAGTTAGAGAGGTGTGCTTTTCATTTCTGAATAGTAGGCGTTCTGAAGCCCAGCTTTCGATGCTCTGGAGATCCACGATCATTAGATGAGAATTTGCTTTTAACATTTAACTAGATGGAACGAGCCTCTCTCAGAATAAGAAACAGGGTGAATGAAACCCAGTGGTCAGAACCTGCATATATATCATCCCACACTGAATCCCTGGATTTAGCTGCAGACGGTCGAACACGAGCATAATTGCACCTGTTTCACGTTGCCAGGACATAAGCAGGAAAACACGTTGCATCGTTACGATCGAGGAGTCATCTGTGTTCTCTGGATTTCCAGAGTTGAAAGAAAGCGCTCAGGGGCCTTTGTACTTTTTCAGACTTCAAACCTTCACCCTCCTCTCACCCTCCACCTCTCCTCCCTCCCTCCCTCCCTCCCTCCCTCCCTCCCTCCCTCCCTCCCTCCCTCCCTCCTCTCAGGTGTTCAACAGCTTGATCGAGCTGGTGACGTCGTGCGGCAACTACAGCCAGTACAGGAGGCGTTTCTCAGAGTGCACCGGCTTCCGTTTCCCCATCCTGGGCGTGCACCTCAAAGACCTGATCGCCGTCCACGTGGCGCTGCCCGACTGGGCCGACCCGGACAAGACCCGGGTCAACCTGGTCAAGACCCAGCAGCTGTATGCCATCCTGCAGGAGCTGGCGCTGGTCCAGACCACGCCGCCCAACACCGACGCCAACACCGACCTGCTCAACCTCCTCACGGTGAGGGACACACGATAGAAGTACTTCCTCTCTTTCTTTGTCCTGGCTAGGCCTGCAGACTGCAACAGAGAAAGAAAGACTTGCTCACAGAAAAAAGTTAATAATCAGTTCTCTTTTAAAGAGATAGCCGGGTCAAGACTTATTGGGTGAGAGAGAGTGCATCAGCATAAATTGAGCATATACAGTAAGAAGCACGCGTGCAGATTTTGCTATTATCTGCAAAATGAATACTATTTCCACTGCCATACTGTCAGGAATCTACTCAATTGGTTTCATTCCAGCACCTCCGACCATCTGATTAGCTTTTAGCGATCAGCAGAAATATATGCATGTAACTGAGGTCACTGGGGGCGACACACTTAAGCAGAAATCTACTGCAAATTAATGGAATCAGTGGTTGCAAAGGGGTAAGCGGGAGACTGTCACTTGGCATCAAAGGAATAAATTGACAAAGGGAAGGGGGGGTTGTCAAAAAAGTCAAGAAAAATAATTTGTGTGTAAGGATAGAAGCATTTTTTTGGTCTAATAGCATCATCTAATGGCGTATCCCTGGTATGGCTGGTGGGTGAAATTTTCTCTTTTCATTCTCTTCGCACGTCGAGGCAGAGATGATGAGGAAAAGGGCGGGAACTTTCAAAACAACGTGGCGTGTGATTGGATGAGCCATCTGAAAAACACCTGAAAAGGTCACGCGCGCACTACACAACTTCAAGCGCTCCTTGCTGCCGTAAACCCGCCCAGCGTAGCTGTTTGTATCCCCCAGAACCAGCGCTGATTGACGAGATCGGGGACTGGGGCTCTGCTCAGCATCATCATCGTCACTGACCACAGGTCATGATGGGAGATAGTGGCTTTGCTCGTCATCACCCCCTCCCTCCCTCCCTCCCTCCCTCTCTCTCTCTCTCTCTCTCTCTCTATGGTATGGAATAGAAAATTATGTTTAAAAAAAAATTGCTTTCACTGGTCGATACTCTATTATCTAAAGCTCTTGGCTTTATCCAGTTTATCTGACTAAAGGTTGGCTGGGATTGGTCAATAGCATGGGGGAAACCATGGTGATATGGTGCATCATGGATCCAGAATAAACAACCGTTCCCCTCTGGGTAATTCAAATGTCGAAGGTGATTCCGTGATCATATGCTCAGTACAGTCATTACAGGAAATCATCACCAGAGAAATACAGCAGATTTGATCTAGGTCAGATATAGGGAGTATCAGAATATCTACAGTACTTAAAGCTACATGAGAGAACTCGGCACTTTGGCAGCCCCTCTGGTCGTGATAAAATCGGCACTGCGTTTTAAGAACCACACTTCCCACAATCCCCCACTCACTCGCTGTAATGATGGCAAAAAAATGATAACAAACGCGTGTGGCGCAGACCGGATTGGAAGATTGTAGCTACTTTTGGGAAGGATGGCTTCAATGCAGGTAAATACTGGTCCTCTTTCTTTTATGTACATTTCGTTTCGCGGGGCAAAGTGTTTGTTGTCTTCCTGATATTGTGACACGTGTCACTTCTGTTTTCACCACAAGATTTCCCACCAGTGTACTAGCCATCATCATCATCATCATCATCATCATCAATGTATCATAGCCAGTACACCGAAATTCTAAAATAATGAATTCACAGGGTCTCATGCAGTCTCATGTCATGAAAATGGTTGTTGGGGTCTTTCTAAGGCCAATTCATAAACTAATAGCAAGTAAAGTTGAATATTGAACAATAAAAAAGTTATCTCATTGAGCTTTAAACCATTGATTAATGATACTGTACTGTTTATAACTTAAACTCCATGAAACCTATGTCTGATATGGTACAGTAGCTACCTCACAGGGTAGATAATATAACACTACATGACACTTCTTTAGGCTTCTAAACATATGTAGGTTTATTTACCACAGTGAGTAGGGATAAGTAGGGATAATGTATCCATCCACTAGGTAACGTGAAACAGAAATAGATCCGTCTCACCCGTTGCCATAGTACTCATTATGTAAACTTACGATAACGTTCTTCTAACGTAGAAATTATACCACTTAACAATGAATTCCACTGCCATCAAAACAAGCCATTGTCTGTCTATAGATGCCGTAACCTACTATGACATCAATTCACCAGTTCTTTGTGTCGGACATTTGGCTTTGCAATATGGAGCGGTTAAGAGTGTGTTTTAGGCCGAATCGTTCAGTTGGGGATACCGTACAAGCGTGAAAATTGTCATGAGCAATCTCCATGGGTCACTTGACAAGAAAACGCTCCTAGCAGCCCTAAAAATGCTCTACATTTTAATATCACCTCACTGCTCAACTAATAGTCCATTCATGCCTTTCGATCCCCTTCGTCCCTCCTCCTCCTCCCCGTCTTTGCATTCCTTGTTCCCTCCTCCTGCAGGTCTCTCTGGACCAGTACCACACAGAGGAGGAGATCTACCAGCTGTCTCTCCAGAGGGAGCCCCGCAGTGCCAAGCTAGTGGTGAGCACGCGCTCGCCATGCCCTCAAGGGTTGCATGTGTCTCATATGAGCTTATAGGAATAGAATAGAATAGACTAGAATAGAATAGAAAGTTCATTCGCCAGGTGTAACAAGTATGGGTACTGGTACGTTGAAATTCTTGCTATCGCTTGTCCTTACAGCATCTTTATCAGTGCTCTTTCCTCATCATTCCTCATTCCAGCCCTAGGTACTTAACTAGACATTTAAAGGTTCCCAAAAAAGGAAACCAGTAGCGTTATGTTAGATCCTAAAGGAAACCAGCGGGTTCATTTTCTCTTCACATTTTAACAAACCTGGCAACCCACAGTCAACTTCATGCGTAAGGTTGCGTGATGTCAACAACTCGCTCACTCTCACTGGACCCATTCTTCTCCTATTTTTACTCTGATCTCTTCACTCCTCGTCCCGGCAGAACTCCAACCCCACCCCTGCTCCCGCCCCCAAGCCCTCCATGATTGACGAGTGGGCGGCGTCTGTGAAGCCCAAAGCTGATCCGGCCGTCATCAACAAACACATTGAAAAGATGGTGGACGTGAGTACTGCATATCACATCCACTAACCCCAGGCTAACCCTAATACTGCCACAACATAACTGGATTGGAAGACAGTAGTAGTTTGCAGTAGTTGTCACCTTAACTGCCCCCATTACTGGGTGATAACAGAAGCCCTTAATTTAACTCTATCAGGTAGGCATGCATGCACTGATTACTGTATGTTTTGCCATGGTTACAGTCGGTCTTCAAGAACTTTGACACAGACGGAGATGGCCACATATCCAGGGAGGAGTTTGAGATCATCAGGAACAACTTCCCGTACCTCAGCAAGTTTGGAGAGCTGGACAAGAACCAGTGAGTCTCACCGTTTGACCATATTTGTACTTCAAACTCGCTCATCAAACTACACATCAAATGAATCAATGAATCACAACACAGTGAATCAACACTCCTCAGCACAGCCCTCGTCTGGCCCAACCCTCTCTCTTTCTCTCCCTCCCTCCATCCCTCTCTCCTCTCTCAGGGACGGGAAGATCAGTCGAGAGGAGATGATCGACTACTTCATGAAGGCCAGCTCTTTGCTCAACTGCAAGATGGGATTCGTACACACCTTCACCGAGACCACCTACGTTAAGCCCACCTTCTGTGAGCACTGCGCTGGCTTTGTAAGTACCCTGCCGTCCTCCCCCGACCACCCCAGACTGTACAATTACAATTTACAATTAAATATTAATTATTTGACACTAAGCCACTTGTTTTTGAGCAAATTATGGGGGTACCTTGCTCAAGTGGAAGTAGCTTTCGCTCTGTAAACCTCCACAGTGCGTTATAGAGAGGGGGAGGGGCCTCTTGTTACAGTGTCAAAGGCATGAGGCAGTGCGGTTACAAAATAGTTGGAACTTTTGTTTCAACAGTTCATCTTCGGATTGAGATAAATCAATAGTTGGTTGTTCAACACTGCTGTTTTGGTTTGTGGCGTACGGCAGAGGTGATCATTTGACCGGCAAATTTTAACTGATGGATTTATCTGGCCTGGTGTCGTGAGTCATGTGCCCCGCAGTGGTTGCTGGATGGGTCAGAGGTTTAATCAGCGTCCAGTAGTGGAGCGGTGTTGAGGACCAGGGGTGTGGTAGTGGAGCGGTGTTGAGGACCAGGGGTGTGGTAGTGGAGCGGTGTTGAGGGCCAGGGGTGCAGTAGTGGAGCGGTGTTGAGGACCAGGGGTGCGGTAGTGGAGCGGTGTTGAGGACCAGGGGTGCGGTAGTGGAGCGGTGTTGAGGACCAGGGGTGCGGTAGTGGAGCGGTGTTGAGGACCAGGGGTGCGGTAGTGGAGCGGTGTTGAGGACCAGGGGTGCGGTAGTGGAGCGGTGTTGAGGACTAGGGGTGCGGTAGTGGAGCGGTGTTGAGGGCCAGTGTTTGGCTCTGAGCTGGAGGACTGCCCGGCTGCCCGCTGGGAAACGCTGTAAAGAAGCTGGGAGAGAAAGATACAGTAGATTTGTTCCAGTGTACACACACACACACACACACACACACACACACACACACACACACACACACACACAACACACACACACACTCGTGCGTCATGCATGTACACACAAGCAACGCACACACACATGCACAAACACACACACACACACACAAACCAGCACACCACAGTTAGCATAGCTGAATTGTCATGCCCTTATGGGAAAACACCATGAAAGAGGGATAAAGATAAGCTCACTAACAGCGCTTGGCAGCCACCAGCCACTTCCTGTCCGCCCGCCTAACTTTTCCTGTTGGCTCACTGTCAAAAATAATATTTCTCTCTTCCATTTGACACTTCTCTGCCCAGTGGCTGGCAGAACTGAAAAAACAACCCGCCCACCTAAATTAAGTTCAACGGCCCCTCCAATTTATCCTGGTAGTTCATAGTTGATTTAATGATGTCTCTCTTCTGACAACTTTCTGTGGTCTGGTAATTTTAATGAGTGGTGCTAAATTAAGGTAGGCTTGCTGATGTCTCCCTGCAGTTCAAAGCTGGAAGATCATTTTGCTTGTGCGTTTTATGTCCTTCTGTGTACTGCATGTCTAAGAGCAAGGACATGTCTGTGACTTTATTGTGTATTCCTTAATGATTTGTTATTTGCATGTATAAGGTATATATATATATTTTTTAATCAACTGTCAAATATAACTGCTACTACAGTACTACTATAGTGAGTGTGTGTGAGGGTTGAGGAGGTACATGCAGGGCTAGGCTGGCTAGGCTGGTGGATGTTAGACCAGGGGTCCAGGGGCCTTTTGACTGTGTGCTTGTGGGAGTCCATAATGGCCGACCATGTAGGCAACTTCTCTGTAACTATTTGTGCACTCTACTGTTATTCATGCCTCTCCTGTGAAGTATTTAGCCCATGGTTACTGCTCTGTATATGTTCTTAGCCAATAGACAAATATTTTCCAGGAGCTTGCTCGATCGTTTCGTTGAGAGAGGTCAAGGAAGAATTTTTACAGCTCACTTTTCTGGCCCTCGGGTGAAACATTTTTTTTTTTGCTTGATTTGATTTGATCCTGAACAGAATAGAATACAACAGATCAGATGCTTGCATCAGACGCTGTGCACGATGGCTCAAACTATGAAATGAGCGTGGGAGTGTATAATAAGAACAACATAACACACTCGAATAGGACCAATCAAAATAAGAGACTAGAATAGAACAGAACTGTGAATCTGCAAATGGTGTTGAAACGGTATCTTCATCTAGGCGAAACAGCGGTGTAAGGACTCAGTTACTGTGTTCAGTAGTGCTTAGGCGGTGTCGCTGTTCTGATAGTCTGATGTGCTGATAGTGTTCAGTAGTGCTTAGGTGGCGATGCTGTTCTGATAGTCTGATGTGCTGATAGTGTTCAGTAGTGCTTAGGTGGCGATGCTGTTCTGATAGTCTGATGTGCTGATAGTGTTCAGTAGTACTTAGGCAGTGATGCTGTTCTGATAGTCTGATGTGCTGATAGTGTTCAGTAGTGCTTAGGTGGCGATGCTGTTCTGATAGTCTGATGTGCTGATAGTGTTCAGTAGTACTTAGGCAGTGATGCTGTTCTGATAGTCTGATGTGCTGATAGTGTTCAGTAGTGCTTAGGCGGCGATGCTGTTCTGATAGTCTGATGTGCTGATAGTGTTCAGTAGTACTTAGGCAGTGATGCTGTTCTGATAGTCCGATGTGCTGATAGTGTTCAGTAGTGCTTAGGCGGTGATGCTGTTCTGATAGTCTGATGTGCTGATAGTGTTCAGTAGTGCTTAGGTGGCGATGCTGTTCTGATAGTCTGATGTGCTGATAGTGTTCAGTAGTGCTTAGGTGGCGATGCTGTTCTGATAGTCTGATGTGCTGATAGTGTTCAGTAGTGCTTAGGCGGCGATGCTGTTCTCATAGTGGTCTGTTCTGATAGTGGTGTGTTGCTTCTTATTGAGTGCTGTTTCACTTTGTTCAGGAGCCTGCCTCAGACTCTACAGTATGTCAGTTTGAGGCTTTCCACCGTGTGTGTGTGTGTGTGTGTGTGTGTGTGTGTGTGTGTGTGCGCGTGCGTGCGTGTGTGTTTGTGTGCAATGCATACATGAATATTAGTGTGTGTGTTTGTTTTTATGCCTATGTGTGTAAACGTGTGTGTGTAAATGTGTGTGTGTGTGTGTGTGTGTGTCTGGGGGGGTATCAGGGTATTTCCTCCCTTCTCAGTTCTCCAGTGTGTCTGATCTCCTGGGAAGGTCTTTCATGTCATTGTCCCCCCACCGTCGGCGCCATCGACTGCTTGATGCCCCCCCTCCCCCTCCCCCCCGTCCTCCCCCCATCGTCTCTGCTCTCTACCCTGCCCGTCTCTCCACCCCTCCCCTTCTGCCTCTCTCCGTTCTCTCTCTCTCTCTGTCCCCCATCTTCTACCTTTGGTTCTTTCTTTAAAGCTCCCCCTCACTCTCCCCCTCACACCCACCTTTCACCTCCTCCTCACTCCCTCCACACACCCATGTTTCATCTCCTCCTCCTCCTCCTCCCTCATACTTGCCATCGTCTTTCATCGTCCTCCTCTTTCTCCCAGCCCACATGGGTGTCAGTGTCGTGGCCTCCCTCCTATTACAAGAATTCGCTTCATGTGGATATGTTTGTACAAATGTCAAATGACTCTCTCTCTCTCTCTCTCAACTTTTAGATATGGGGCTTCTACAAACAGGGATACAAGTGTAAAGGTAAGACTCACAATCTAGTCTCTGAAATAGCTGACTAGAATATATCAAATGGCTCCAGCAAGCCTTTTGAGATATCCGTTTAATGACCATGAATCTAATCTGGCACATGACATTTAATCGCCGGCCCTCTTCGTCATCATCGATCGGAAGCAGCCTGTCGCTTCAGGTGGCTTTGAGTGAAGGTCAACAGAACAGGAGCCCAGACAAATACATACAAGCCGCGTGATATTCCCCCATAGAGGGTTCTTAAAGTCAACACTCGTAGGATTGTCTTCTTCTGCTGGACAAACACGAATCACAATGTTGAAATAGATTTGTGCTTTGGGATCTCTCAGAGAACACTGTTTGAGTAAGCCGTCTCATTTCACACTACACACTCTATACATAGGCACCAGTACACACACACACACACGCACACGCACACACACACACACACACACACACACACACACACACACACACACACACACACACACACACACACACACACACACACACACGTGTAGTCCTCTTGAGAGACACACCTGTCATCTGTATCCCTCACTCGTACAGCATACACACACACACACACACACACACACACACACACACACACACACACACACACACACACACACACACACACACACACACCTGGACTCACTACTCCCCTGTCTTCCGTACTCACAGACTGTGTCTCAGTCGGGGTGCGAGTGCTCCAGTCAGCTGTTGTGTTAACGAGATCAGTGGAAGTCAATGAGAAACACCAGCCATTCGTTTCCATTAGCGCTGTTAGCCTAGCCGCGGAGTGCGACAGAGATGGGTGGCAACTAATTGAAACGAATCCCTCGCCGTGGCATAGAAGTGCTGAGCGATTGACTGTGTTTGAAGTTCACCTCAGTCCGCCGTTGATATGGACCATTTAGCGAAAGCGAGCGGGCCTTCAAATTCAATTAAGTCTCTGGCGAATGAGAGCGTGTGTACAGAATACAAACAGGCAGACGTACGTACGCTAACGAGCGCCTCGGCAAGTCCGCGGAAAGCACGCGCCGCGCCTTGTCCTTTTCACTCCGGACGCACTGACGGCGCATTTTTATTCACGCCCGAAGCGAGCGCTGACGCGTTAACGCATCCGCCCCGAGGAGGGGGCCCTCTCTCTCTCTCTCTCTGAGTTTTCCTCCCTGTCAGAGCTGTTGGCGGAGGTTTTGCCAGTCTAATGCTGTGTGTGTGTCTCAGTGTGTGTGTGTCTGCGCGGTGTGTATGAGCGCCGGCCCCTCACCACCAGCTCTTCCCTCTAACCCGATGATTCTTGTCGCAACCCTCCCTCTTTCTCTCTCCCTCACACTCCCTCTCCTCCTCTCTCTCTCTCTCTCTCTCTCTCGCCATTCCTCTCACCCTCACTCTCATCCTTTTTTGTCCCCCTCTCTCCCCCGTTCCTCTCGTCCTCCCTCCGTCCGGCAGCGTGCGGGGTGAACTGTCACAAGGCGTGCCGCGGCCGCCTGGCGGTGGAGTGCCGCAAGCGGACCAAGAGCATCAGCCACGAGGCGCCGCCCGCCCTCCAGGCTCGCTCCTACAGCTTCCCCCCCCCCGCCAACGCCCCGGTCGGCCTAGAGAACACAGGTGAGACCCCCTGCCCCCCCCCCCCCACTCCAACACACCCTCCTGCCCCGGTCAGCCTACAGAACACAGGTGAGCCCCCCCCCCCCCCCACACACACACACCCCCCAGCCAACACCCTGGTCAGCCTACAGCCTGTTGATGCGTTTTAATGCTGAATCAACTTGTAAGGTACAGTTTAATGTCAGATTAACAGGTCAGATTATATACATCAGATTAATAGTCCAGATTATCCGTCGGATGTTTAGGGTCCTTTTCGGTTCTCTTCCCGCCGTGAGAACGAAACGAGGACTGGTATGAAAGGACAAATGGTATGAAAGTCCAGAACGTGGCGAAAACATTCTTTTCAAATCATTCTTTTCAACACTTTAGCCGCCTAGCTGCGCTGCAGCTACAACAGGATTCGGGGGCGTTCTCCTAAATGTCTGTAATCTGCAATGGAAATGCGAAATCAAGTGTGGGCGGCGGTGTTGAGCATGTTCAAACCACCCTGTGGGAACGTGGAACCTTGCCCCGGGTGTCCCCGTGTTGAGAACTGGAAACCGTTCACCATGGGTCTCGCTGGATAGCGGAGGCCTACAAAGGATGCGAGCGAATATAATGATAAATGGTAAATGGACTGCACTTACATAGCGCTTTTCCACCTTAGCGGCACTCGCTTTACAATGGCATCTCATTCACCCATTCACACACCAATGGCGGCAGCTGCCATTCAAGGCGCTAACCTGCTCATTGGGAGCAAAAGGTGTCTTGCTCAAGGACACTTCGACATGTGGACAGTCAGAGCTGGGATTCGAACCACTGACCCGTCGATCATTGAACGACCCGCTCTACCAACTGAGCTACAGCCGCCCCTGAATATCAGAGCCAGAGTGGATATGAATGGTCTGTGCACAATGGCGGGTAACCATAGCCACCGGCTCTCTCTCCCTCTCTCTCGTGCTCACTCTCTCTCTCTCTTCCACCACCTTCACTCTCTTCCCCTATCTCTCTCTGTCATCCTCTCTCTCTGTCATCCTCTCTCTCTCTCTCTCTCTCTCTCTCTCACACTCTGTCTCTCTTCCCCCTCTTTCTCCCTCTCTCACCCCTCTCTCATTCTCTCTCACCACCCTCTCATTCTCTCCTCCCCATCTTTCTCCCTGTCCCCCCCTCTCTTTCTCCCAACCATTCTCTCTCTCCTTCTCTCTCTCTCTCTCTCTCTCTCTCTCCCTCTCTCTCCCTCTCTCTCTCTCTCAGTAATTGCCGAGGAGGACCTAGAGACAGTGGAGGAGGGCGTGTTTGATGTCCATTTATAACCAGGTGAGCTGCTGACATCAAGCTGTACTGTAGTTAAATCATCACTTCAGATGATTTCAGATGATTGGCTTAGTTGACTTAGTTATTATGTAACTGTGACGCCTTGTTAATAATGCTACTGTAGAGGCCTTGTCAATTAATAAGGCAGCTCTAAGCACTGGTAGAATGTTTAGATAAAAACTCAGAAGTTGTAACTTCTGCTGGTACACTAATGGGCCACTGTCTCCCACAGGATCCGTCCAAACATCGGCACACACATACACACACACATGCACGCACACACATACACACACACACGCACGCACACACATACGCACACACACGCACGCACACACATACACAAACACACACGCACGCACACACATATGCACACACACGCACGCACATACACACGCACGCACGCACATACACACGCACATGCACGCACGCACACATACACACGCACGCACACACATACGCACGCAAGCACGCACGCATGCCCACAGCCAAATCAAGGAACCTCATAGCAAAGTCAACCATTTCTATTTCTATAGACTGGGAATGAGGAATTTGCACTGAACACAACAAAGGATACCTACATGCTGCCCCCAAGTGGACTATTACTTCAACAGCAGCTTCAAGTACTCCCAACTAAACTTCTCCATACCACCTTCTTCATATCGGAATGTGAAATTGAACATTGTCCCGAATGTCTTCATTGACTCTGCATTTTGATTCTAGATGGGACTGTGTTTTATATATTATACTTGCTTCTACACTGAATGAAGACAATTGTATTTGCAAGATAGAGATATTTCGTTTGTTTAGTCCATTGAATTGTTGTAATAAGTGGAGTTATATTTTGAGGGCATTTTGTTGTATTATATAATTAGGACTGTATGTTCCTGTAGATTAAAAACAAAAGAGGTGCTGTTATTGCCAAGAATGTATACCTGCCACAGACCTCTACACTACTGTATATGGTCTTTAATATCTCCAAGAAGCTTTGCTTTGTACAGGTATGTTGCTTTGCCATCTTGTTTCAAGTGAATGTCCAATGGGGAAAGTCATGTTAAATGGCCACATGTTCAATTACTGTAAAAGGTTAAATGAGTAGTAAAGGGAAAAATCATGTTTAGTCCTGTTTTAAGCAAGAAACTCACCGAGGTGTTAGTTGGCGTTCTGACATATAATTCGCCATAAAGTAAGATTCTAGTTCATCTGGAAAGGCTTTTTTAAATATTTAGCATAGAACTATTTAGTCGCAGCACATACGTTCCGCTTGAACAATAACAATAGCTACCGTAAGTAGTTCCGCTTGATGTCAGAACACCAACGGACACCAATTACCCCCTCAGTGAGCTTCTTGTCTTTGAAATCGAGAGTTTAACATGTTTTTGAATGATTTTTCACGGTGCCCACCCACATCCATTGTATGACCTAAACGGTGTTAGAGCAATTATCAGACTTTCTCAAAAGTGCTAGTTTTGTCAATTTTTTGATCTGAACCATTGTATATGATCATAATTAATCTTAAAACAGGGCTTAACATGCATTTTCCCTTTACTACTCCTTTAAACCACAAAACTCTCGCTGGTTGTGTGGTTGGAGACATCTCATCTAGATTCATCTCAACAAAAACAAAAATAGCAACAACTATATTGCCAAGCACAACATCTCAGATGGACTACAGTACTTTTTGAATGTGATTTGAAATATTTTCATTTTTGTAGTGTGTTCCTGAATATCAATAGTCGTCCTATGGTGGTTATTTTGTGTTGTGTGCAGTGTACAGTATACTATGAGGTCCCAGTGCACTGATCTTGCTATTGAATGTAGTTGAAACAGTACAAATATTGTCTTGAATACTTTGCCAAATTGTCTTGAATACTTTACCAAATTGTCTTTGTTGTTGATTTTTTAAATGAAGCATGCATATTCATCTTTTTTTATAGCACACTAAATTCAAGAGGCAACATACTGTAGAAGATGACGCTGAACAGTTAGACGTTTGTGTACAGGGGAATGAAGAATGCTGTCATAGTGATTTTAGTGTATACATATCTGAATGAAATTCTTCACTGAATAACTGAAGTGTATTTATATCTTTCTTTACAAGTATATATATATATATATATATATATATATATATAGTACAGTACATATAAAAAAAACACAAAAAAAAACAGCCAAGGGTAGGCTACTATGTCCCTCCATTAAAGGGCGTCAGCTGTAAAAAAGTGAATGAATACAGTTCTTCAAGATGATGTCATGTTACTCTCTGTGGGCCCCCTGTTGTTTTCTCTGTGTTGAATGAAGAATGCATCACATGTATGTATGTTTTAAGAAGAATTTACAACATGACTCCTAGCACTGCTGCAAAATGAAGACTGGTCTTTATCTGTCTCTCCAGCAATCACTTTAGGCGCTCTTGATTTCAGAATGTCTTCACACCCACACACATCACCAGGCCTGCAACCTCACCCTCCGTCGTGATCAAGATATGATGTTGTATATGATTCTTTATGCCTTCATTTATGTTAAGATAAATGTTTTCTTTTATATGAAACATTATTCTACCAAAGTGTCTGATATAAAAGAAAACATTGATCTTAAGATATGTCGATTATAGAAAGCATTAGAATCTTCAGAGGAACAAAACACAATATGTGGTATCTTATCTAATCAAATCGATGCGCTCCAATTACTCCTCAAAATTAAGTCTATACTGTATCTGCATATTTGATTGCTGATTTCCTATTTCACACATCTGAGCAACACTGATTGAGCTATATTCAGCTCTGCGTGTCTTCAGCATGTGATCATATTTCTAAATGGTCTCATGTGGGACAAGAATCCTCACCTTACATCGCGTCAGTTTGTAGTGCTTAATGGTTTATTGATTCATTCAGCAAACTTTGCGTATATCCTTACCTTGGTGCAGGGTGATTACATCAGGCTAGTTGTCAAGAACTGTGAATGGATGCCTTGGCTGACCTCACCAGCCACCCACATATACCCATATCAACCGCTGGATTTATTCATGATGAAGTGATAATAAAAATCTAATTTCTTGAAGATTATGCATTAGGATTCAACAGGAATATGACCTCCTTAGGGGGAGTGAATCAGGCTGTTACGGAACCCAGACCTCTCCCATGGAAGAAGACACGGCAGAAATTCAGATGGTTATAACGTACTCAAAGTCCCTGATCCCTGAACACCGAACAGCCTTTTCCTCTCTGCTACATCAGCTAGCCTAGCCATCAGCGCTGTTCACCTTTCTGATTAACTCCAAGCCCTTGACCTCATGTGGTGCGCCAACATGACCATATGGTGATGAAAGAACAAGTACACTGGGTCCACATGGACTATATCCTAGGACTGCCTGTGACAGATGGTATACCGGTAGATGTTAACAAGGCTTCCAATCCAACAAGGTCAAATCAAGCTGTGAAATGGCTTTTCATAGTTTGATATGAGATAACTGCAGCTCTGCTGATATGTGCTAACGGGTCAGGGTTTAAGTTTGAGTCAGTGAATGGGGACATGGTCTTCCATCACTCACTTTGGCCCCCGGCTGACGCTTTCCATTCAGCTGCAAAAAGAAATCCCGCCAGCAAACTCCCACTTAGCTGCTGCCCTGAGTGATATCGATCTGAATAGCCTGAAATTAAGGGAATCGAACGCAGCCGCAGCTAATTACATAGTAGGCCTAATGAAGGCGCAGGGAAACGACCTCACATTGTTAGACAATTTCACACTGCGACCGTGAAAGGGAGAAAAAAAAATGGTACAAAAAAACTCCCTTAAAAAGACAGCTTTATTAAAGGCCAACCGGAATGGGCAACACCCACCCATTAGATTAGTTGGGCCTTGTGTCACAGGTGACATTTGGAAATACCAGTAAGCTGACTGCATGACCCCATTGAAATACCTTTGCCACCGCACATTAAAAAGTGTGAATTCGTTATGTGTTATGCAATGGATATAAATAGACAAATAATTTGTTGAATAGCCTAATTAGGCATTCGGATTGACAGGGGATTTGATTATGCTCAGGATGGTCATATACATAACATGTATAATGATATCGACATTAGTTGGAGTGATGGGTTTCTCATGTTCCTCTTGTTAAAATAATGAGCAGATTATTGATTTGCTGTCTTCTCGTCAAACCTCTGAGCCCCCTCAGTATAACCAACAGCTCTGAATCACTTCCCTTTGAAGAACATTCAGACTCAACTGTATTATTCACTACAATGCCACCTATAGGCACAAACAGATAATGCACTGTATGTCGTCACACCAATACAAGTTGTGAACGCTTGATGGTGCTGTTGAGCTAACAGCGGGCTGGCGGCCTGATGCAATCCAGAGCACTGGTATGGCAGTGTCGAGAGGAGATAAAGGGAACCACATGACATTACAGCACACTTAACACATTTCATGCCTTTTATCCTCTATCTTTTTCTCTGTCTGAGACACTTCTCTCCCTCCCCCTCTCTCTCCATCCCACTCTGTTCCCACTCAATAGTTCCAACCCCGCTTCCTACCCCTGCTTGTCGGTCTACACTCTCTATGAAACCTGAAGCCCTTAAAATACTATTATTTTCCCCTTAAAATACCTCTTAAACTGTATCAGAGACATTCATAGGAATTAAGGGGTCCTTAATTAGAGAAAGTAAATCCCTGATTTATTAATTAATTAAAATTAAATCATTAATTTGAAAAGCCCAAAAAAGGTAGACTGAAAAATAGCTTAATTTCTCTTGGTTGTAGAACCTTTAATAGTTCATTTAATTACATTATAAAGGGTGCATTGAGTTTACTCATTAACGGTATAATATGTTATATATGGATTAAAATCAACTTTTGTTTCCCAAAATAATACATCTATAGGGCTTTGCGAAGGCTGCAGAGTAAAAGTATTGCTTTTCCATAAAAAATTATATTTTGTCTGAAATTATTACATTATGAAATGTTGACACTGTTGATATCATACCAGTGTTGGTACTGCGCGCTGGGTTGCCAGGTACTATTCTAGCTTCACCACTGTGAGATTAGCAATAGCCAGCTAACGTTATACTTTCATGAATTACCAGCATTATAGATGTTGGTTAGCATCAAGTGTGTGTGCGACTATAACGGCAACTTTTCCGTCCACTTCCGCTCACTCTTTTCAGATAAACGTTTGGTAAAATGGCCGAGTTTCGTCGTCCTGCTTCTCCGTCTCCACCCATGGATGTATTATTCGAACTGGATAGGGTCACTCCATTCACTGACTGCTCGAAGAAGTGAAGCCCTATTGAACCACGCCATCTTTGGAAAAAACGCGTCACATGCACAGTCAAAGGTATCAATGAGTGTTCTTGTAGTCCACGAACAGATGGCTCTCCCCGCTCTGAGTTAGCGATGAAAAGCGGCTTGCTTATTAATCTACTTTCGTCAAATATATCCGTTGGAAAACATATTTTTTTATCCAGGCATCTTAGTTTTAACAGTATAATTGTGACTGAACATGTTTTGTTTGCTAGTAGGTGTCAGTCAGTGTACTACTTGACAGAACTCAAAAGTGCATCTCCTCTCTACACAAGTGACTAAGAGCATAATCAAGTCCTAAAGCCAAAGAGCAAGAGTAGCAAAATAACTCTAGAAATGGTGTGCCGAGAGCACAGACCTCCGCCCTTGAATGCATTTCGTGGCTCTGTGCCCGCACACATGCGTGTGATCAGGATTTGTTTTGGATATGGTATTGATGCATTTATTAGGTCGAGAGCTTTATGCCAGTTCAAATACTGTGTCTCTGTGACCTTCCCACCTCAAGATTTTGCCTTTTCAAGACCCCCCATTGATAGTGAATGGGGGGAATTTTTCGCTCCTGAGCCTGTCCAAAAAATGGAGGTGAATCTGCGGCCATGTTTGGGCCACTCTGTGGCAGTGGTCTCTGTTATCTTCCCATGTGGAGATATGGCCATTTCAATCCTGTGGCAGTGCCCTCTGGTGCTAGGCGGTAGGCGGTGAAGTGCATGGTCGACCCTATGTACCCGGACCCGGTGCAGGCATGCTTTCAGCCATGATAGAAGATTAGGGTCCTGCCAGAGACGCTCATGTAATTGTCATTGTCTCCTCCTCTTCCTCCTTCTTCCTCTTCCTCTGCAAAATGCCCAGCTATAATCTCATTTAATTTCTTTCTTTTCTCTTCTGTTGAACAAGAGTTACAGTACTGTAGATTAATGTTAGCCTTCAGACACATCATTGTGGGATTTACAGAGGCTAGACTGTGCTCCTGCTGAGTTATTCTGTGAATTGTAAGCAGAAGCACTGGCTCTCTCTCTCTAAAAAAAGAGAATAAAAAATAAAGAAGTAATGGGGTCGGTATGATCCAGGGAGCCCACATCTCTCCAACCCCCAGACTGGATTACCATGTCAGATCCTCTCCCAATGACAACTAACTGTGTATCGTCCCCCAGAAGGACAACCATCTTTCCACCAATCAGGCTTTTATGGTAGAGTGGTAAGACGGAAGCCACTCTTCAGTAAGAGGCATGACAGCCAGCGTGGAGTTTCCTAAAAGGCACCTAAAGGACACTCAGACCGTGAGAGACAAAATGCTCTGGTCTGATGAAACTAAGATTGAACTCTTTGGTCTGAATATCAAGCGACTGTTCCGTCTGGGGGATATGCGAGGCCCTGTGATATTTTTTCGCTTAGTCACAAGTACCCCCCCCCTCCCCCCAGGATGGCTCTCTCACTCCCCCGCCCCCCCCTTCCCCCTAGACAGCTCTAAGTCATGAAAGCAAAAGTGCAGTGTTTCCAGTGATGTGTTACCCATCCAGTGATGGGTTACCTCGGGCCAGTTAACTTAGCGCACTACCATGCACTAAAAGGCAAACCGCGGCCAAAACGCAAGGCTTTCTAAAGCGTGAGGCTCAGTGCGACCGCCCCTTTCGCCCCCCCACCCCCCCCTGCCAAGCAGGCACCGCTCATCACCTGGCCAATACCATTCCTACAGTGAAGCATGGTGGTAACATCATGCTGTGGGGATGTTTTTCAGCGGCAGGGCAACAGCCAAGCCATAGAAAATATGTGACACCTCAGTCAAACTGGGTGAACACACAGTATTACACAAACATTATTATGCAGTCAAAAGCAGAGCAGAAATATCGGAAGATAGAGACTTCCAAGCATCAAATGTACCAGGCTTTGCTTTGTTCAGTCTGGCAGTGGTGCATTCAAGGTTTACAATCCTCTGGAGAGAGCATGTCCAAAATCTAGAACGCAAAAATCGAGTGTTATCCAACTTTAAATCATCGTCTTTTTTGCAGACACGAAACCAGCAAACAACATTTTTGTCTGTGAATGTCCTTGAGTGGCCCAGCCAGAACCCAGATTCAACATCTCTGGAGAGACCTGAAAATGTGCACCGACGCTCCCCATCCAACCTGATGGAGTTTGAGAGGATCTGCAAAGAATGGGAGTATTGAGTAAAGGGTGTGAATACCAATGCACATGTGATATTTGTGTTTTATTTTTTAATAAATTTGCAAAAAATAACTTTTCACTTTGTCATTATGCGGTATGTTTACATGTTTTTGTAAGATTTTTCAAGATGCCCATCCACATCCATTGTATGACCTAAACAGTAGTAGAGCAATTATCAGACTTTCTCAAAAGTGCTAGTTTTTTCAACGTTTTGATCTGAACCATTGTATATGATCATAAGTAACCTCAAAACAGGGCTAAACATGAATTTTCCCTTTACTACTCCTTTAATCATTGAAATAATGGGTTGTTCTAAAGAGCTCACTGAATTCCAGCGTGGTACTGTAATAGGATGCCACCATTGCAACAGGTCCGTTTGTGAAATTTCTTCCCTCATAGATATTCCACGATCAACTAAGAGGTGTAATTGTAAAGTGGAAGCATTTAGGAGCCACAGCAACTCAGCCATGAAGTGGCAGACCACGTAAAGTTACAGATCGGGGTCGCCGAGTGCCGAGGCGCAGGGTGCGCCAACGCTCTGCTGACTCAGAGTTCCAGACCTCCTCTGGCTTTAACATCAGCACAAAAACTGTGCGCTGGGAGCTTAATGACATGGGTTTCTATGGCCGAGCAGCTGTACGCAAGCCTTACATCACCAAGCACAATGCCAAACGTCGGATGAAGTGGTGTAAAGCACGCTGCCATTGGACTCTGGAGCAGTGGAAACGTGTTCTGTGGAGTGATGAGTCACACTTCTCTATCTGGCAGTCTGATGGATGAGTCTGGGTTTGCCGAATGCCAGGAGAACATTACCTGCCTGACTGCATTGTGCCAACTGTAAAGTTTGGTGGAGGAGGGATAATGGTCTGGGGTTGTTTTTCTGGGGTTGGCCTAGGCCCCTTAGTTCCAGTGAAGGGAAATGTTAATGCTTCAGCTTACCAAGACTTTTTGAACAATTCTATGCTTCCAACTTTGTGGGAACAGTTTGGGGAGGGTCCTTTTCTGTTCCAGCATGACTGTGCCCCAGTGCACAAAGCAATGTCCATAAAGACATGGTTGGGTGAGATTAGTGTGGAAGAACTTGACTGACCTGCACAGAGCCCCGACCTCAACCCCATCGAAGACCTCTGGGATGAACTAGAACGGAGATTGCAAGCTAGGCCCTCTCGTCCAACATCAGTGTCTGACCTCACAAATGCTCTTCCGGATGAATGGGCAAAAATTCCCAAAGATACACAAAATCTTGTAGAAAGTCTTCCCAGAAGAGTGGAAGCTGTTATAGCTGCAAAGGGGGGACCAACTCCATATGAATGCCTATGAATTTAGAATGAGATGTCATAAAAGCTCCTGTAGGTGTAATGTGTAGGTGGCCCAATACTTTTGTCCATGTACAGTAGTGTACTATTTTTAGTCCGCATGATCGGAGCTAGTTTACAAAAGTAGGTTGAGTTATTAACATGGCATAGCTTATTTTCATGAGGTCAGAGGGGGGCGATCGTAAGCACTGCCAAAACTGAGAGGAAAGGCCACTGCTACCTAGTCAGTGGGATTTGAAGAGCTTTAGCTCTCAATGACTATATCAGAGACAGATAGGCTCATAGCGTTGAAAAGCTGTCTCCGGATGTGGCGCAGTGTTAATTACATTAGACTTCCTCATTATTGTCACTTTTGCTGAAGAAACCATGGAGACCTTTTTAGCAGGCATACTTGATATAGAGCCCATTGAGAATAATTCAGCGATTCGACACGCACACACGCACACACACACATATTTTTTAATCTGCATGCCCTCTCCTTCTTCACAAGTCTTGTTAAGTCTATTTTTGACTAGTATGAGAAACCATAATTGATACTGAATCGACTGAGTGTAACCAATAGGAGTGACAAATAATCCATAGGGCTGCATGGCCTGTAAGACACTGCATATTTCATATTCCTAGATCGACGAAAGTCTGGGCAGAGCAGCAGCCTGCGCGTTTGACTGATGGGCCCGCAGATTGCATCTTGCAACCAAGGGATCAGTGATAGAGCCTCGCCTCTGACTTATCTATTCACGGCAGTGCTAGCAGGCACACGGACCGGCCTATGCTGTCAAGAGCTCCATAACAAAAAGAAATGCATTGCAAGTTATTCCCGATTTGTTTGTCTCCTGATGGCCTCTCACTCTGGCCCTGCCTTAGTTGTGCTTCTGGAGTGATCTATCTTTTCTTGACTACGAAGGTCTGTAACAACAGCAGATAACAGCATGTGCACAAGTCATATGTCATAAATCACACATGATTTTAGGCTAAACAAGTGTACATGTTAAAACTTGTTTAGGCACAGTCATCTTTAACAACTCAGAGGTGTTCAATCAGAGGTTTGTGGACACTACAGTGTTAAAGAGCATTATTGCTGGCTGGAGACCCCAGTGAGTCAATGTACAGTATAGGAAAATGATGAACAAATTCGATTTTTATTTTAAAATAAAGATATATAATATACACTACAGTGCCTTCTGGAGTTGTTTTTGTTACTTCTGCATCTAATAAATTGCCAAACCAGAAGTGACGTAGCAGTAGGGAGTCTGGAGTCCAACAACAGTAGAACAACAACATAAAAATGTCTAGTTTTACGATATCTAGCCATATTTAAAGGTATAATATGTAATGTGTGGATTATTTCCCCCATCTAGTGTCTAAGGATAAGAACTGCAACAACACAACGTTGCCAAAATGGAAGAGAATGCACTGTTCAGTCATACTGTGATAAGATCTTCACTCTGAGAGGAACATAACGTTACACTAATCAGTAATCACAATCAAGTATTTCAGAGTGGCATGTAATAAGTTACATTAGATGCTGTAGTGTGGAGATAATGTTAGGTCTGGCTATGCAGATTCCAAGAAAGATAACAATAGCTAGTTAGCTAGCTTACCAGTCTAGTAGAAAAGTAGCCATGTCACCATGCAACTTTATCCCATGAAACTCCATAAACTCCGTCCAATGAGCAAAGGCTGGCCCGATATCTATCCGACTTTTGCTCCTTCTTCGGTCACTGAGCTTTTGAGATTCGTATCGCACGGTTTGCCGGGGCTCAGGCGGAGAAGCAGGACGACGAAACTCGGCCATTTTACCAAACGTTTAGCTGAGAAGAGTGAGCGGAAGTGGACGGAAAAGCTGCCATTTTATAGTCGCACAAACACTAATCAACATCTATAATGCTGCTAATTCATGGAAGTATAACGTTAGCTGGCTACTGCTAATCTCACAGTGGTGAAGCTAGAATAGTACCTGGCAACCCAGCGTGCAGTACCAACGCTGTAATACTATTGGCTGGTATGATATCAACAGAGTGTCATTGTCGGGCCGTCAAAATTTCATAATGTAATAATTTCCGACAAAATATATTTTATTATGGAAAAGCAATCTTTTTACTCTGCAGCCTTTGCAAAGTCCTATGGATGTATTATTTTTGAAAAAATGTTTATTTTAATCCACATATTACATATTATACCTTTAATGCTATTATAACAATCAAACAGGTGATTTGCGAATTTTTGCTATACCAGTCAAGGGTATCTTTGTGGATACTATAGTAAATGTTAGTTTGGAAATAAGAATAACAGGAGACACGCAAAAAACAGCCAAGTGGAAAATGTTAAATAAACTTGAACTGTAGGCTATTCAGTGTTTACAGGTTCCCAAAACAAAACCACTTAAAATCATAACCCAAACAAGAGTAGACACTTAAAATAATACTATTCTCTATTAAATAATCAAATTTAGTCCAAATGTTCTATCATGTAGTATCAGTTCATTTTAAGTTCTTCGTAATGATTTGTTTCTGGTTGCCAGTTGACCCTGCCGATGTTATTTATTTTATGAGCTTGTTGGGGGGAAAAAGACATGCAGTAAAACTGCAGCGCTATCCGTCATCACCTGAAGTTGCCTGCCACTGCGTGATGAGGAAGAAGAACACACTTCCTCATGAGGAAGAAAAACACACACCGCTCACGAAGAAATGCAATTCAAGTCGCACATTGGAAGATAGGCTAATGGAAATTGGAATTTATCGTCATCATATCCCCTATGTTGTTGCAAGTAGCCTATAAACACTTGTATGTTTGCCATTTTTGATTTATACATCTTTTTGTCCTGAGTTCTATACTGTTGAAGTTACACAGTTGATACTGTGTAGGCCAAATCTGTTTTGATATTGTTATGGCAATGACCTGATCATATCTAGTTTTGGGTCATGCTGATCTAACTGATGAAGATGAGGCCTTACATTTCGCATGATTGTTCATGCGAATCATGGTAGTTTTTAATGTTCCTGAAGGCAATATCAGATGATTTTTATGTGCCTGTATAAGGTAGGCCTATTTCTCATAATTTTGAGAATGCCTAGGCCCCTGTGCTTTACACAAAGTAATGCACCCCAAAAGAGACTTTAAAAACCCTGGTACCACACCTGTGTACCCTAAACCATTTTATTCCCTCACCAGACAATTTGGCTCACTGTTCAACGACTGCTGTCCATAATCGCTTTCACGTTTGGACACTTGACTAAGAGTCAAATGCCATTGGAATCCAGTGCACGCAGATTCCAGATTAGTGGGGGTGTTTTCACACAGTCACAACTAGACATGTTTCGAACGATAAATAGGCTGTTGCTGTTGATGTTGCATTTGGACTTCTCTTCCACTCCTTTGATATTTCTAGCCCTTTATTCGCCAGGAGAAAACTCAAGAGAAACATTTTGTGGAGTTGAATCTACACCGGTCTCATGACACTGAATCTACATGGTTTTCATGATGTGTTGACAAACTCTTGCACGGCACAACAAGGGTCCGCTCTCCAGATACAGTGCTGTTCCCTGTCTGGAATCTAGAGCACACATGGGTGGCCCAGTTGTTAAGGAGTTGGACCTGGAACCAGAAGGTTGCTGGTTTGAGTCCAGAGCTTGATGCTGGAAAAATAGTGTGTGGTAACCAGTGTGGTGCTTGTTTTTGATCTCAGCTTCAGCCCTACCCTTGTGCCCTTGAGCAAGGCACTTATTGTAATATCCATCTAGTGGCTGATCCTGTGCTTGCCTCACCAGGGTGTGCGTGTGTGAAGCCGCGCATTGGTAGAAGAGCAGAAGATAGCAGAAGTCATATGGCTTCTTCTTTCTTACGGAGGAAACTAGCTAGTGTACAACTTCACTCAACACAAACACCTCTGCACCTTGTCCTCTGGAGGGTTCGATGTGCAGGTGCATGATCTCCTCCCTCAACCTCACTGGCAACACAGAAAAAGACTGTCTAGACATAAAAAGGTGTTTTGTAAACGCTATATTTATGAGTGTTTAAGCTTCAAAGAATTCAAATTGCTTCCCTAGGTGCCAGATGCAGAAAAGAGGTGCTTGTGCTCAACAAGTCAGTCTCAGAAAAAACTGGTTATCAGCATTTTTAGTTTATAATGCACTTTACATTATGAAACAAATAGTTAGAAGGTTGGAATAGTACTGTATACAGTGAAATGAATTATTTACTATAACTATTTTTTTGCTTGTCTTTTTATTGTTAATTTCCTTGTTGAAAACATTTCTTCCTGAGGAAAACAGAACCTTCTTACCCAGAAATAGTCACCGTGTCTCCTCATCCTAAGTTGCGTAACCCACCTTGACGGGGGAAACGGAGCAGCAAAGTAGTGGAACTAATACACCATAATGCCTGGAGTTGAAGACCAACCTTCATAAGTTATTCAGGGTGCCTTTTCTCTCTCTCATCTCTGTGTTTTCATCATATCAGCTCCATGTGAATGTTTAGACATCCCCCGATAGGGAGAAATATGAATGTTGGAGAAAGACTTTGATTCAGGGATGAAAGACTATTATGCATGAGTTAAGATGTGCTTTAAAGGCACCAAGATCAACAAACACCATTTGAGTATTATGTTGAAAGGAATTTAAAAGACCGGTTGATGTGGTCAACATCGAGGCCGTTGTGAGGTAAAGAGGAAAAACCTCTTAGGTTTTATGAGAAAATACCTGCGAGACATGTAAAACCTTGGATTTATTAAAGACCACTTAAGCTTTATTTATGATGCCCACTAACACCCCCGTAGATGATGGATTTAGACATTACCTAGCGTTCATGTGGGTTTATGATGTCTTTAGCATCTAGGCTGTTAGGGGCTTGTGATACAATGAGGGATTAAGTGGGTGTAAACAAGAGAGAGGCGTACACCCGTGCTTCAGCTCCATTTGGTATTTTGTTCCAGCATCTCTATCTATCTTGAGATCCTTCAAACTCTGCTTTAGAAGCCAGCTTCAAAGCCCTACCCTGTATATATCTCTACCATCTCCTTGTGTCAGAGTCCAAGGATCACCACCGTGACCAGTCTTATATAAAACTCAGGGATCTCCATTAGACGGTGGGTAGCCGGCTATCTGCTTTAGTTTTTAATTGACCGATCCCCAGTGATAGAGTAGTACATTTTTTTCAGAATATGATACGTTTTTTTTTTCCTGAACATATTTCTGTTTGTTTCCAGTCTCAAGTTGATCATAGTTTTATGAAAACTATATACATTTCATAAGGCTCGATAGGCACAGTATGCCGATATCCAATCAAAAAGCCAAGCTTCACCTGACTTGACCTGTCTGCCAATGATATTCCTTCACATAATTGGGGACTAGGAAATAAGAAAACATACTTCTTTGGAAAGCTTGAAGCTAAGTTGCTGATTACTTCACTGTCAGTTAATGTTTCAATTAATATTAATTCATATTCAAATTCATTTTTTGTTTGTAATAGTAATATATGTTGCTAATCCCAGACTAATATTTGATATAGTCAATATTGATAATTGAAAATGCTTTGTTATCACACTTAGGTCTTCTATTCCTGTCTAGTGTAGGGCTAGTTGGAAACTGGCCTACGTTCCTTCCACAGCATCCCCTTTAACCCTCCCCATTCCTCCCTCTTGCACCCCCCCCCCCCACCCACCCCCACACACACACACACACACACACACACTTTGGCTACTGCATGCCCTATTTTTTATCTCTATCCCTTCTTTTGTCTGTGTTCTCTGTCTTCTGGCCAACTGTGTTCTATATTGGTCTGTCTCTGTCTTAATCTCCCTTTCAAACATTGTATGGTTTTTCTTTTGCAGGAGTTACATCCAGTGACATCCAGTCAGTCCCGAAGAAGTCTCCGTCTATAGGCTCTTTGCACAAGCTCCACTACTTCCTGAAATTTTACAAGCATATTTATTTCCTGTCCTATACCATTGGATGGAAGTGATAAATCAGGTGTGATCAGGTGTGCCGCACACCTGATTAATCACTTCCATCCAATAGTATAGGACAGGAAACAAGGATGCCTGTAGAATTTCAGGAAGTAGTGGCGCTTGTGCAAAGAGCCTATTCTCCAGCCTTGGCTCATTGCCGGCTGGATATCTGGCTGGCTCTACAGGGACCTCCTGTATATTATGGCTGCCTGATAGTTTTCCTGCTGAGTGTTTGACAATGTGGATAATTGGCACCCCTGCAGCCTTTTAGGCCATCGAGGTCTCATGTAAATGCATCTGTTTCTGCATACAGCTTCATTGTGCGGGCAGTTGAGAAGCTGTTCCCAACTTTCGGAATGTAGCACGACGCTCTTCGTTGGAAAGGAGTGTTTTTACTGTCTTCACTTTGCCATTTCCATGCAGAGCACTCACTGTGTCACAGTTGGTCAAACAGTGGAAGCCAATCAGCCAATCAGAGGCTTCATCACAAAGATGGCTTGGTGTTCTCTGTACGTGTATGGTGCGTTTGTTTGTCCCTTTCTCTGTGTGGAAGTACAGCTCTGCTCCTATTTCCTTGCAGAAAGTGATGGCCAGTACAAACACATCAGTGTCAGGACTACTGATCACAACATGTGAGCTATACTGTGAGGCATGCGCACAATGAAGCAACAGCCGGGTGTCTGCCTCCTCCTGTGTTGAGAACAGTGTGTGTAGTGGTAGAATCTCACGTTCTGTGCCACTGCTGTTGACTCTGATCACATGACACTCAGGCCCATGTCCAACTATCAAAGTGATGTCTTGAAGTTGGTCTTTCCTGGACTTAGACTATAGCCTCCTGATTTCGCAAACTCACATTCTGTTTCTCTCGCAAATCGATCTGGATACTCTCCATTAGGGCTGGGAGTCCGAACTTCGGGATTCGAATATAATTCGAATATTGACAGAAATACTGGTATTCGAACGAATATTAGGCAGCCCTTAATATTCGAACCTGTAAGTTTTGTAAATGTGTTGGCTAGCAAACGTTGCTTTTGATTCAGATTCAGAGGGTTTTTCACGCCTGGTGAAGTTGCAATCGCGAGCTCATTAGCAAGGCTATTGGACCTGTAGGAGGTGACGTTAGTTAGCACTTAGTTAGCAGAACAATGGCCTCGCCAACGCCCACAATCACGCTGGAGGAGATCGAAATCTATACCCCTAGACTGGGTTGCACCAGTTTGTCTAAACCCAAGCATTTAGTCACGCCTAAACACTGACTAAACTCTTAGTTGCTACTAGTTAGTCGCATATTAGTTGGTATCTTATTTCGGTTGCACCACGGCAATTTAGGCGTTGTCTTAACTAGTAACTACTAACTAGTTACTAAAAAATAGTCGTTGTATGACTGTGACGGCAGGATCCAAATAGCCAATCGGCAAGTAAAAATGTAAACAAGGAGCTTGGGCCGTGTCCGAATGTCCATATACTATATAGTACATACTGCAACTCGCCTACTACATACGATTTAGTACATACCTGTACTACTCCACGAAAACATGTTTAGTATGCGAGATAAATGTAGCATGCTTCACGAGTCATCCAGTGAAAGCGACGGGCTCCGGCTCGCATATGCGATTCATGTTAAACTTACAACAATATTGAGCTAGCCAGGCATTTGAGTTGGTCATCCAACACAGGCTCGATCCTCACCTTTCTGTATAATCCCAACTGTGAAATGGATGTGATAATAGTCCACAAAATATTCTTCCTTTGCCTCGTTTAGCACCAGCTGCAACACTCTTCTCCAAATTCATTATCTCCGTTAGCAAGGCTAACGTTGCACTCGGTAGCTTGTGCTTATTATTATTATTGGAGTTGGTGCTTGTGCAGTGGAGGGGTTCTTTTGGGGGAGTTAGCCGTTGGATTGTTATGCTTAAATTATCCTAGCCAGCTAGTTCCCAAGCTTGTTTGATAACCTTTGATTCAGACATACCGTAGGCTGCCTGGTACAGTCCACTGACCAGTTGCTGGTTAACTATGAGGATCCCAGCCGACCGTTGCATCCCCCCAACCCGCAATGGAGGGTTATCAACTGGGCTGGGACTCCCCCTCTCATCGCTAACCAGCAACTGAGACCATTGAGCTAAAGGTGGTTAGCTAGCTCGATCGTGAAATTACTCAAACTTATTAAATATGACACCAATAAGCACACCGGTGCCAATAGTTAGCTTAATCTTGATATAACTAAGACATCTGCTAAAAAAAATAATTTTTCCACCGACAGATTTAGCTACAATGTTTCAGCCCACCTCCGTCCTAATAGCAGAGTTGAAGACGCTACTTCCTCGCACTAGTCATCACTTACACCACCTCCCAGGGTGGTGGACATATTTAGTTGTAGGAACTAGTCGTGAGTGGTGCAACCCATTTAAATTTAGTAGTGACCAAATCTCGAGTTAGTCACCACTTAGGTTATAGGCCTAGTCACCACTTAGTAATGACTGGTGCAACCGGCTCCTGGTTGACGAGGGTTGTTGAGTCTTACATACTGCAGCCAGATAGCCCATAATGGCAAGTTCTGATTTAGCCTAGGCTACATGTTTGATTAATGGGATATACATCCTACTACCTTTATTTATCTTTTATTTGTCTTTCAGTACCTAGCCTGACTGGCTTATTTTTATTTATTTTTGTCAAACAGTGAAAACCTACTGTTCAAGCCAGGGTCTGACATAAATTAAAAGAACGGTTGTTGACAAAGACTTGTATTTGCTTCTGAAAACATCATTGCTTATCGATATTGCCTATGATACAATGCCCACTAGTGGACAGAATGTGCACAACTTTATTTTAATACCTAGGTAGGTCTTTCTGTAAGAATTTAATGGTAAAAATATTATTAATAATAATTCGAATATATTTGAATATTATTATTAATAAATAAACGAACTTCGAATATGATTTTGGGGCAAAAGTCCCAGCCCTACTCTCCATAGAGATCAATTTGTGCCAGATCAGAAAATGATCTCACCAGTCAGCGTTGGTTCTGAGGAATTTGAAATACAAACAGCTCCGCTGGGCAGGTTTAGGTGTGACGACAGCGAGGAACGGTTGAAGTAAGTGCATGATAGACGGTGATAGACAGATGGTTCATCCAATCACTTGCCAAGTATCTTTGAAAGTGCCTGCCCTTGTCCAAACAGTTTCCAATGGCGAGTTCCATCTGGCGCATGAGTTTAGACTTGGACCATGTCTCAATGAGAAACTGCTCTTTGTTTTTGGCCAAGAACTTGGACCATTGTTTTAGTGTTTTCTGCCCCTGAATCCTTCTCTCTCCTACCTCCTTATACTGTTACTCCTCTGCTCTGGTTAATATTTGAATCTTTCATTGTGAGGCTCATCACATCCTCGCAAGTGGATACAATCTCCTGTGATTCTCTGCTTCGCTAACTTTCCCTCTTCCATTTTCAGTAGAGGTGTCTGTTGAATTAAATTGAAGACAGAAGTCTGGGATTTTGTGGTGTATCGTTATTTTTATTGTAAGGGAAAATAAACGGGGATGAGAGGTAGATAGAAAGAGAGAGAAGATAGATTTAGACAGAGTTAGAGGAAGATAGAGTTATAGTTCGTTTACAACTCTCCTAATCTGTTTCCCTTGCACATCCTCTGGACCTGACCAGGCTGACCCTGACCAGTTGATGCCTTGTTCATATCTGTTTCATCATGTTATCTTGTTCATATCTAGTTCATACTGTATCTAGTTCATATTTTGTTGATATCATATCTTGTTTATAATCTTGTTCATATATAATCCAATCATTTAAAATATGGCACAAAACAAACCCTCAGCCTCCTGTACTGTTTTCCCTTCTCTTTCAGGCTCTTATTGTTTTGTATGTTGGTATGGATAATATAGCATTCTCTATTGTCTATAGTAGACAAGACTAGCTGGCAATCTGGAATGTGACTGTCTATGTGATGGACCAAGCAGCCAAAAAGATGAGGACATGAAGCAAATGTAAAGATAGGGGTTTTATTCACCCAAACAAAAAAAGTTCAAATCCAAAAGAATGGGCCTAAACTATAGAATGCCGAACAAAACAGAACTGAACATAAGGGAAGCCAACTAACAAATGAACAACTCAATCTATACTGCTCAAAATTTTAAGGGAACACTTCTTTACACTCCAGCCCTCAATGGGTTAATGATTCTGGTTTCCATTGACCATCATTTTGTTCTTGGCGAATAGCACAATGAAATCAATAAAGATGTTCAAGTTAGTTATTTTGTTCTTGGCGATCTGCCATGAAGATTGCTGACTGGCGTTACCTTAATTTCTTTGAGCAGTGTATATATAGGTCCTGGCCAGGTACATAAACTTAAGAAGGGTATTGGCTAAAAGTAATTTTACTCAAAAATTATATCTTAATTCAAATTAATCAAACAAACAATACAAGTCAGAACTGCTAATAAAGTATGGATGTGATATATGAACGCAAATCTATGTGGCGTGTCATTATATGAAACTGGGTATGTATGTGCATTATGAATGTAAACATGTACAAATTAACCAACTAAACCAACAAGAAAGGTGAAAGGACTATTTAATAAACAATAAGGAACTACTTATCATGTGTGGCGCTTTGACGCGACCGTCACACACTCCCCCTCCTCCGGAAGCTCGCTGGAACAGTCCCTGCCTGGGATGTGGAGGACCTGGAATCTGAAGGGCTGCAGGTCGAGATACCAACGAGTGATCCGGCTGTTGGAGTCCCTCATTCTCTCCATTCACTTCAGTGCCTTGTGGTCAGTCTCCAGGATGAGAAGATAATACTTCAGAGAAGAAATGGCCCATTTGATTGCCAGACACTCCTTTTCAATGGTGGAGTATCATGTCTCGAGGGAACAGCTTTCTGCTGAGAAAAGCCACGGGGTGTCGGCCATCAGGTGGGCCCTGCAGAAGGACAGCAGCTAAACCCCGATCTGAAGCGTCAGTCTGTAGAATAAAGGTCTTAGAAAAATCCGGGCAGTGCAATACAGGATGAAAATCAATACAGAACCTGATCGTTCCATCCTTCTTTGGTATCAGAACAATGGAATCGCACCATTGGCTTCTAGACGGCTCGATGATGTCAAGGGACAGTGACTTGAGGGACACTAACAAGCGTTCAGGAATTCAGTAACTCATGCGTCTAACAGAAGCATCTTCCTTCAACACAATCATATGTTCTACTACCTGTGTACGGCCAGGGTTCTCCTGGACCACCTCTGGATCACATATAGTTTTCACCTGAGCTTGCTGTTCTGGTGACAGATGGTGTAGATCCAAGACAGGAGAGGTAGGCTCAGGTAAGTACTGCTCTCCAGCATCCTCTTCCTCCAAATTCCTGATCAGCAGCACTGGTAGACTGCCGGGTTGCATTGGCCGGGGGACCCATTCTTTCAGAAGGTTGACATGCAGGTTCTTGGTAGAACGGCCACGACCTGGGGTGGAGATTTGGTAAGTGGTGGGACCAAGTTTTTTGATTATCTCAAAAGGTCCTTGCCATTTTGCCAGCAGCTTGCTTTCTTCTGTCGGCAGCATGATCAGCACTTTCTGGCCTGGTTCAAAGCTCCTCTCCCGGGCAGATCGATCATACCAGGTCCTTATGTGTTGCTGGGCCGCCACCATATTCTCCTGTGCCAGAGCAGACATTCTTTCCAGCCTCTCTCTCATCTGGATTACATAAGAACCTCACAAGGTTCTTCTGCCTCCCGGTCTTTCTGCCAGACATCCCTCAGGAGTGTGAGAGGCCCCCTTACCTCATGTCCATACATCAGCTCCAAAGGTGAGTAGCCCTGTGGTACTTCTCTGTAAGCAAACAGCAGATATGGGAGCCACTGGTCCCAATCAGAACCAGTATCACTGATGAACTATCAGAGTATTTGCGAGTATTTGTTTAAAGGTTTGATTAAAATGTTCGTTTAGACCATCAGTCTGTGGATGATAAGGTGTTGTTCTGAGGCCCCTGATGCCCTACAGCTGGTATACATCCTTCAGGAGTTTGGACATGAAATTGGTGCCCTGGTCAGTAAGTATTTCGCGGGGGAATCCTACCCTGGAGAAGAAGGCAGCCTCAACCAGTACTAGCACTAGCACAACCAGAGGTGAACAGCCAGCATCAGCTACAAGCAGTTCAGGGGGAGGGGGGACTCAATTGTAGCACTGGGGTGTCAATAGAAAAAGGTTTACATGGCTCATGGGTCAGATAGGAGGGCCCCTTAGCAGAACTTTGCTTAGGGCCCCAGGGAGGTCAGGGCTCTGCCCCATAGATACACAAGAATCTGGTATATTTTGATGTTTCTTTCTTCATACACGATTATTTCAAAGACATAGCCACTTTCATACAAAATATTAGATATATACTGTATATATATTTAACCAGGGGACCAACCTTTGAGACCTGAGTCTCTTTTACAGAAGTGCCCTGTTTTAGACACATGAAACAAATACTGTACCCATGACTCTATGAAACATACTGTAACCATGACTGTATGAAATAATAGACAACTAACAGTAACATAGGTAGATGACAGTGGATATGTTACATATGGCTAGTCTTCAGTAAGAAAAATATTTTTATACTATACTTTCTGAACTTTTTGTATGTTTATTGGTGGCCTGCCTGCAGCCAGATTCGACAATAATAAACCACGAATCCTGTATTTTCTGTCATATGTGTTACTTATACAGTATGTTTCAGGTAGAACATTTAAAAATCGTATGCAATTTTATATGATATATTTTCCATATGAATCCTGTGGTCCACAGATGGTCCAGGCTAGGCTAGAATCCACTGACTTGGGGAGATCATTCCTCCAAGGGCCTGGTCCTTCTTCCAGGCGTGAACTAACAATGGTGTATGACTGAGTGGATCTAGGCTAGCCCTCGTGGCACTCATAGTTCTGCTTTCATTGCTTTGAAGCCGAGAGCTCAATGGGAGCATAATAGCATGTTTTACAAAGCTTTGGGGAGACATCCCATTAATAAATAATTCCTTTCCGTGCCCTGTTTCTCTTTGCTTCTCTCAGCTGCATAGGCATGTAGAGAAGAAGTGGTAGGACACAGGAGAGGGAGAGGTAGAGAGATGGAGAGGGAGAGATGGAAAGGGAGAGATGGAGAAATGGAGAGGGAGAGATGGAGAGGGAGTGATAAAGAGATGGAGAGAAGGAGAGGGAGAGAAGAAAGAGAAGAAGGAAAGAGGAGAGATAGAGAGGAGAGGGAGATAAGGAGAGGGGGAGATAGAGAGATGGAGAGAAGGAGAGGGAGAGAAGGAGAGATGAGAGGGAGAGATAGAGATATGGAGAGAAGGAGAGGGAGAGAAAAAAGAGAAGGAGAGGGCAAGATAGAGAGATGAGAGAAGGAGAGGGAGAAGGAGAGATGGAGAGGGAGCGAAGGAGAGGGAGAGTGTCTGTGAAATGGTCCCGGAGAGTTTAGTTTTTAATCTAAAAAGTCTCTCTTGATTCTGTTCTTGCATCCTACTCAAAAATGATTAGGGGAGCATGTCAGAGGGAAGGAACATGGGAGCTTCTCCTCCAGTGTGTTTTCAGAGGAAGGCAAAAAGCGAGGATACAAGAAATCACATACAGTCTCTTGAGACCCATCCTAACTGGTGCTGTGGCCACAATCCCTCCTCTGGATTGGACTGGTGTGGGTGGACAAATATCAGACCAGGACAATGGCACTGAGGTCATCCACTTTAGAAAGGTTAACAGTGTAATCTAGCCAGTAGAAATGAGATTGTGATTAAAAAGTTGGACTCTGTATTCATATTGATTCTTTTTCGTATAATTCAATCAATATAAAATTTGGGTGGAGTTGCTTGGAAATGAGATCCAAGTGCTATTTTGGAACTGATTCTCTGGTCACGCACGACCTACTATGGCCTTTTTGGTGAACTGTACATCAGCCATGCAATACAGATAACTGGCCAAGCAGACCTCAATTTAACCTTTAACAGTTTTAATATTTAAAAGTAATGCCGGGGCCAGAGTGGGAAGCGCTGCAGAATGTTAAACTTCCAGGTCGTGTATCTGTGTGTTCCAGGGACCACGTACTTCTGTTCAAATGGTAACGATGATTTGTTGGAATTTGCAACATTAGGTTTGGTATGACCCCCGCCCACCAGAGCAACGGCCATCTGAAGGAACATCTGAATCTGAACATCAGCTCTGCCTTCTGTCTGCTACTGTAGATGGTGCCTGACGGAGGGCCAGCAAGGGGTGAGTTATTTGGGGTCGATCTGGTGGTGGAGACGGGTGCAGGCGGGACAACACACAAACACAACAGAGGAGGACCCATGATAGCCCTTTTAAATGGTCACCTTTGTTTCGGGTGAGCTAATTACGTGATGGATGTCAAGTGAGGACAGCGGATCCGGATCTCAGTTCGTTAATTGAGCCACCGTTAACTCCCACTTCTACCCTGCATGGTAGCCTACTGTAGCTAGCCAGAGTCATCTGATCATGGGTGTGAGCACGGCTGATCAGAACAGGGGGCCTCCAGTAATTATCAATTCATATGAAATCGGACAAAAAAGAGTTTCATTTCATTTCTCCCTTTTACATTTTTAAAAGGGACCGCCTCCGGACCGGCGTCGGATGCTTCCGCTCATTGATGCGCCAATCGGGCTCGGCATTCTGCGCGGCGTGCGAGTGTGGAGCCGAGGAGCAAACCGCAGACTGTCCGATATATCCGACGTGCAACGGAATGCGTGACCTGACGGTCGTGGATGACGAAACGGTGACATGGCTCCTGGAGGTGTGCCCGGATATATAGACCAGGTGATCCCCTCACCCAGGCTTGGGGTGGTAAAAGGATAGCCCCTTGGCCTCGAGCCTGGGGGGAGAGGATGAACCAAGCTTACCCAAATGATGAAGAAGGAGACTTCGAAGGGAAGACACTGTAGGGTGTAGGGCGTAGGGATGAGCCCTTCGGTTTGAAATACAGCCTATGTGACTAATCGGGGAGGGCGATGTGTCATGGTGGGATGGGAGATATTAAAGTTTGGGGGTAGAGATTGATCTGGGCCTAAACGATAGAGGAATTGATCATAGCTCCCGGAGGAGGAGTAATAGGGCTGTTGGGTAATGGGGACAGACAGCCATTAGTGAGGGGGCCGAGGATGTGGCAAATCTCTCACACTGATTAAAAAGCCCAAATGAGCGAGGTGACACGTACGGCTTGACAAGGACTGTGGGGGGGGGGGTGGATAGAATGAAATGGCGAGAGAAGCCATTTTTTAATGAAACAAAATCAATAGCAGAAACATAATGAAACAAAACAACAAACCAGGGAAACGCTCTTCCACTCGGTTTGCACTCCATGAGGTACACCTGCTCGTTGATGCAAACTAGCTTGCTCCAACAGCTAATTATGTGGCCACAACTTGAAAAGGTTTAGTGATTTTTGGATCAAACATCAGAATGGGCGAGGAGTGTCATCTAAGCGACTTTGGTGCCAGATCTGGTGGTTCTCTCAGGAACAGCTGTCCTCTTGGGATCGTCAGGCACTACAGTCTCGAGCGTTTACAGAGATTGAGACGATAAACGATACAACATCCAGTGAGTGGCGGTTCTGTGGGTGAAAACACCTTGTTAATGAGAGAGGTCAGAGGAGAACGGCCGGACTTGTTCAAGCTTACAGAAATGCTCGAACAACAGCTGTTGATAACAGTGGTGTACAGAAGGGCACCATGTTGAATCCATGCCACGAAAAATTCAAGCTGTTCTGGACCCAAAAAGGGGGTTCTACCCAGTATAGGTGTACATACAATAATCAAGTGGCCACTGAATACAATAGACATATGAATGGTGATACTGATCATGACTAAATATATTGAGCAGAAAAAAATAGAAATTCAAAGAAAGAAAGAAAAAAAGTACCGTAGTTCTACAGGTATGTGATCACTCTGTGTGTCTCAGGCTAGGGCAGACAGTCATATATACAGTAGGGCTACGAAGAGTTGATCTGGTTTTAGAATTGATTCTGTTCTAATGCTCACTAAACAACACCAGACTAGATTCCAAGGTTCGTTTGTAATAAGTGTGACTCTAAACACACACGCACACACACGCACGCACACACACAAACATGCACGCAGGCACTGAATGTCCTTCCTGCCTAATGTAATTAGCGGATGGTGATAACTTGTTACAGCCTCCATTTAGAAACGTGTCCCTTTTTAAAGTGACATTTCAAGCTCTCACATTGTTAAGCTTTGATGTGTTTGTATAACAAAATCGATCTACCTCAAGAGGCAGTAGTGTTCAGGGTTCAGTCTGTTCAGGGTTTAGTGTTGATGGCTGTTAGGTTTACTGCCTTAATGGACTCCGATCCCACATGGCTTGTTCAGGCCATCGTGCTATGTTCTACAAAGACAGTTGAATTTATGCGTTCCCAACATTCATTGTTGGACACACACATGCACACACACACACACACATACTGTATGTGCGCATGCACATGGACACGCGCACACACACACACACACACACACACACACACACACACGTGCGCGCATACACACACACACACACACACACACACACACACACACACGTGTTAATGAGATTGATGTGTCAGAATGTGGCTCCACACACACCCAGGGAAAATCGATGAGATGTTGTCAGCATTACTTTGCTTTCACTCTTGCATATCAAGAACAACAACATGTACAGCTGGAAGCTCAGCTGTAGTACTAATAAAAGACGGGGTGTTTTGGTCCTGGCATGCTGATTGGGCTTGTGGGAAGGGGAGTGGGGGTTAGGATAGGGTGGTTGGCGGCCATTAAAAGCCATTCGATTCAGAGTGCTGACCATGGAAGTTCGACAAGAACTGGAGAGTGACTTGCTTTGCCATGCCTATCGTTACTTAGCCGAGAGCTAACACGGCAGCTGAAGCCAACAAACCCACACTGAATTGGAACAGAGCCTTGGGTCAGAATTGGGGGTGAAGGGATCAATGGCTGACTATGCTGTTGAGGGAGGTGGTCTGTGTGCTGATTGGTTGCCTTCAGTGCTTGTCCTGAGTGTCAGACAGCAAATCAGCTCCATGATATACAGTACTCTTTGTATTGCTAAAACAATTGTGTGACACATTTTTATTTATTCAGTTCCAGAAATGGGGAATACCCATTCAGAAAGCCCCAGATTTCATTGCAGTTTGCCAACCCACATCGCTTCAAGTACTGTACCTTTAAGTAACAAGAAACTTTCACATTTGTGTGTTTTGATATTTTAGATTTGTATCAATGTAGTTTTACATAGACCTTTTTTATAAATGGTTTTCTACAAAGAATTCTCGCGGTTTGATTTGTTGCCATCAGCTGAAGCACATGGGGTTGCTTAAAACTTGGATAGGAACGTGGATAGGTCATAATGTAACATTCAAAGTGATAATCTCATACTTCCCAGTTGTTTGTTTTTCTTGGCGATACCTATTGCGGTTGTGTTTTTGGACTGCGTTTCCCAGTGATCCCTTCAAAACCAAACAGTGTCGCTCGGTTGCTCGGGCAGCGGTCTTCTTCGTTGTTTATGTAAAAAAGTTTGAGATTATAACTTTAATCCTACATTTCAGGATTAAATTTCAGGATATCAGGCACTGTATCCAATTCTCATTTTCACCCCTCCCCTTCTCCCCACCTCTGTGAGCGAGATCTTAGAATCTGAAAGTTGTGGAGGGAAACGCGACAGCGTCAGGAAGTAAAACATAATCTCTGCTGCAGCTAATCTTTTTGATTCAAGGCAATTCCTTCCAAATCCGATCAAAAGGTCTATTTGCATATTTTCTTACAGAGAGCTTTTAAATTGCACAGCGTCGTGGATTACCTCAATTCAAAGCTATTCGTCAGAAATGAAGATCGCTATCTCTCCTACTTCCCCAGTTCCTCGTTGTTTTTTTTTCTTGCAGGTTATAATAGACACTTTGTCTCTGCAAGGTTCGGTTGCACTAAAGCTAGGATTTGAATTCTGCTCAGTTGATATGAGAATCTCAGCTGCAGCCCGTTTCTGCAGTGGTTGAGGGCTGAGGGAGTGAAGTTAGAGCTTGTTCCAGAACCTACTGCAACGCACTGTATCTGCAAACAGGGAAAACAGAGGGTCAAATTGTGAAGTGGCTCCTTTTATTTTGACAATACTGTACGTCCCTATCTGGCCGGCACAAGATTTCAGGCGAAACGAAATACAATTCACCAGGGGGTTTATTTTGCAGCTGGCGAAAAATCCCAGTCTCCAGCCCATGTGGTTCCCAGTCCCCGGGCCAGAATGTGAGCCAGGAGGAAACTGGGGACTGCCAGACTAAAAGCAATTAACATTCACAAATAGTGCTGGGGACAATGGGATCCACAGAGGTTAGGTACCTTGTGAATGTCACCCATTGCCTCAGCCTTCCTTCATTAAATCCTTACGTCAGATGGCAGTTAAAGATGTATTTGCATACTAATGCTGTGATTAACCCTCTAAGTGGAATGATTCTGCACAACCTTTGTCTATCACATTTACTGTCTGCCTGTTTATTGACACTCTTATCGACACATTTATCCTGTCTAATGGCTTTTAATCTTACTAGCAAGACCTTTCCGATATAATTCCAAAGGTAATGGCGGTCCAGAAAGATACCTATTTTCTTAATATAAACCCCTGTTCGTGTACATATGACATATGCCAAAGGGTCCCTGTGCCAGGGTATTACTTACTGTAGGTTATTCTTTGGAGAACTGTGTGCAGCCGAGAAAAACTATGTCTTTGGAGTCACACATGGAAGCCTGGCTCTCCGACCTTAAAGATTCTCCTCAGGTCACGTGATGGGCGACGTGACAAACGGTCTGGAGGAAAACAACAACAACCATGTCAACAAAAACAAGGATTCAGGCCATCTTGCCTTCCACCTGAGTTTATGACGCGTGTAATAAGATTGGGGGGGGAAAGAGACAAGAGTGGTGATGCAGTCAAAAGAAAACTGTGGTGTGTGTGTGTGTGTGTATGTTTATGTGTGTGACAGTGTTTGTGTGCGTGTTTGTGTGTCTGTGTGTGTGTGAGTAGATGATGAGAAGCAACTGGAATCAGAGCTTCTCCCCCTCTTCTCTCTCTCTCCCCCATCTCTCTCTCTCCCCCATCTCTCTGTCCCCTTCTCTCTCCTCCATCTCTCCTCGTCCCTGCTGTCCATCGTCAGCCCATACAGCCCTTAGCAAAGCTAATTAAATCCTTCTAAGTGAGTTGCCTTGCTTTGCATGCCACCCCAGAGCCAGTAAAGGTCAGGCTTCTCTCAGGCATTTTTCATTAGAGAAATGTAGCAGATTTGTTAATGATCAGATTTCAAGTTTGATTTTTAAAGGGCAGTGTACAGGCCCTCCGAGTTGAATTCTGGAGAGGGGGGGGGGGGGGTAAGGAGGGCCGAGAAAGTCCTGCTTCTCTGAGAGATCACTGAAGGCTCATGACGGGAGATGAGAGAGAGAGAGAGAGAGAGAGAGAGAGAGAGAGAGAGAGACTATACTGTCAGATACCTGCAGATGCCCTCTCACACAGCCTCTGCTGTCTCTCTCGCTCTCTCTCTCTCTCTCTCTCTCTCACACACACACACACCCTCCAAATATCCAAAATGTTAGACAAGGGGATCCGCAACAGCAGGGAGAGCATCTGAGAAACCAATCATCTTGCCTCTGGAGATTATTCCAAAAAGTAGTCTTAGATAATCTGACCCCAACTTCGTCACGTCCGACCCAGAGAAGCCCTGCATGCCGTTTTCACACACGGATTATGTTCTGCACCTCTATAGTGACTCTGTGTGGTCAGGGTTAGGGGTGGGTGTTGCCTAGCTATTGATTTAAACAGGAAGATCTATGTGTCTAAGTGGAGCTAATTTTGCTGTCCGTGTGTGTGTGCCATGTGTGTGTGTGTGTGTGTGTGAGAGAGTGAGTGAGTGATTGAGGGAGTGTGTGTGTGTGTGACGGTTCATGTCGTTGTATGTGTCTCTTTGTGTGTGCGTGTGTATAATATGTGCTCCATCTTGCCCTCACATGGCCTATCGTTCCATCTAGCGCCACCTATTGTATGACACCCCTCCAAACATCCCCACATACTTCTGACAGGGCAAAGCCTCTGTCGTATATTTCTCTAACTACACGGTTAAGTAAAGCAGTAAATGATGAATGATTTAGCTTCCCTTCTCCGATCCCTTGTGGGAGCTTGATATTGGTCATGCTCGCTGTTGCTTTATCCTAGTCCTTCCGTACCCCTGGGTGTGGACATTTTCATCCAAACCCAATCGATTAATCAATACGGTGTGTTATTGAGCCGATAATTGAGCCGTGAATCAGGCCTGACAACACCTAAACGTTGATGAAAGACCTCTGTTATGCCCTCCAGTCAAAACAAAGAGCGAGAGAAAGATGTTAGCTGACACCGCTTGCTATGTTTGTAATTAGCTGAGTAATTAGGCGAGGATGACTACAAACATCTATTCAGTAAAAGTCATATACTGTAGGAAGTGAAACAGATCTACACTTTACATTTCTGTTGAATTTCGCCACACTCCCCCCCCCCCCCCAGCGTTCGGCCTCCGGCAGTCGGACAATGCCGCAATCCGACCATCGCCAGAGGCCGCTGACGCTCGGGAGCCCCTCGAAAACAGAGCGCCGTTGTCATGCCAACGGCATGAATAAGTGGCACACAAACATGCCAGCGAACACGGAGATGGACAGTCGGCCTCTATGGCCACACAGCCCTGATTTGGCTTAATAAAGGACCCTGTCGGTTCTCCATTCACTGTGAAGGGGGTATCGATCAAGCCTCGGTGCAACACACAATCTAACTCAGTTGATCTCTGACTGGAGGAAGTCAACAGGGCCGTACTGGTCAAAAGGCACTGACAAAGGAGCAAGAGAAAAGGCAGGCGAGTGTTATTGACTAACGCCTGTCAGTCCACCGATCAGAGATGGGCATACATACATCAAAATGTAATTAATTACAAATTACAAATACTTGGTAAAAATGTAATTAATTATAAATACAAAATATTAATCTGAAAAATTAAATTAATTATAATTAATTATTTATGTAATTAAAATATAAAAAATACATTCAACAAAAACTAATAATGATGTTCCATGTTAGTGGATTCATTGATGTATTGCCAACTATGAACTCAATGTGCAACTATTTTGATAATTTATTAATCATTTGGAGACATTTTGTTTTTAGTTTTTCCCCTCTTAAATCTTTGATTCCAGCCTCTCAAATGTGAAGTGTTCTGGTTTCTTTACCTCACTCTAAATTGGTGATGCTAATGCTGAAATGGCAAAACCTATTGGCAAATGAAAAGAAATGGCTTGTTGCACAACAGCCATTTTCACATGAGTTTATCATATTTAACATTACTTACATATGGTGAGCTAGAATGACACAATAGCTGCTGTGCAACAAGTGGCTCAGACGAACGACGTGTTGCAGTCACTCAGTCTAACCCCCCCTGCATCCCGCTTCACGTTAACGGGTGCACGTTAATGGGTTCACTTGTTCTACTGTATGCTAGAAATGTGTCCTCAGTTAGAGAAGTTGCTACCATTAAGAAAATTGTTCTCCAATGAAGCTCCCCAGTCCCAGGCTGCTATATCACAAGACACCACTAGCTTACTGGCACTATTTCAGCCACGTTCTTAGCTACGTTAGCAGTAACGCTAGGCTAACGTTAGTAGTGAGTTGGCTAGCTAGCTAGCTAGGGTGAGCGTCAGCTAACGCACATTTCAAATCGCTCTGTTGGGCATTTTAGTGCCATGCAATAACATTAAGCTTGCTTTAACATAGCCTACAATATCTGAGCATACAGTTAGTTTAATGCTAGGTTACACAGACCTACCTTTGTCTCCGAGAGAAATTCAAGTTGCCTGCAACTCGAGGCTTCCCAGACAATATACCCACGCTACTCTGCCTCTGATAGGTGGGATGTATTGGTTCAGATTTGATATGTTGAGGCATGAGATAGGCTATTTGTTGGTGTAAACTAAGTAAATCAGACATGAGTAAATAATAATAATATAATATATAATTGTGTTGTTTTTTTCAAAGGGGAGGATAAACATGTCATTTCAAAATCAAATGCCATAAAATAAAAACATGTATTTTATGTATTTAAAATACATAAATACAGGCTATATGTGTAATTAATTACAGAATACAAATTACTTTTAAAATTCAAGCTAAATACAAATTACAAAATACTTTAAAGCAATTAAAATACGTATTTTTAATACCTTTAATTAAAATACTGCCCATCTCTGCCACCGATTCACCCTTCCATTGCTCTGACACAACAATGTCTGTTAGACAACGAACTCTCCCTTCCATCGCCCGGACACAACGTCTGTCAGTCTACCAATTTCACACATTGATGCTCCAACTGAATCCCATCGAGGGGTCAGAATGAGTTGCCTTTACATGGAATCAATAATGGGCAGTGTTGAGGGCTTGATGAGAGCCAGATGAGTCTGGGTGGAGAGATTGAGAAGGCTCTTCTCCTCTGACCTTTCTCTCCTGCTCTTTTCTTTGACGTCGGCCCCAATCAGTGTGGAGCGGTAATCGACAGCACCCTCCGAGCGCCAGCTGTCGTCCGATTGGCCGGGAGGGCAGGCCAATTACAGCCATCGCATCACTTTGGGTGGATGCTTCTGCCCGGGGATGAGGGGGAGGGGAGAGTATGAGGAAGAGGAAGAGGAAGGAGAGGGAGGAAGGGAGGAGAGAAGGGGAGGGTAAGAGAAAATATTGAGGGAAGGCGGAGAAAGTACGGAGGGTGAGTAGGGGCAAGAGAAAGGTTTTGAGAAGGGAAGGATGCAAGGAAGGCATTTCAACAAGAGGAGAAAGCTGGAGGAGAACAGAGTGACTCAGAGAGAGAGAGAGAGAGAGAGAGAGAGAGAGAGAGAGAGAGAGAGAGAGAGAGAAAGAGAGAAGGTATGTTTATAGATATCGGGCAGGAGCGGGCTGGCCATCTGTAGGTTCTGGAGAATCACAGGCTAACTTGCCTGGCCCGCGGTAAACGTTCTGCACATCCCCCCCACTCAACAAACAACAAATCGCACAAGCACCCCCCCCCCCCCCCTGCTCAACAAAAGAAAATAGATCAGTATATATAGGCGGCTGGGTTAGACTCCAGGGCTGTTTTTTGGTCTCAGCACGCCCCTGATAAGGGAATAACATGCTGAGACAGCTTTGGCATGCATTTCTATACATTCTCATTCTACATAACGCTACAAGTGATTTCATCCGACTTGACAATGTTGACTCATTGCAAAATGCAAACATGGCACATGTGGAGGAATGCCAAACATGGCACATGGGGAGGGATTACATAATACCCAATTCTTGTTCCTCCTCCGTCATGTCCGTTTCCTCTTCCTCCCTTTATTAGCTCTCCTCTTAAGCATATAAACCGCTAATGAGTTAACGAGCCAACGCGCTAATTGAAGGCTTGTTAAGACTTTGTGGGTGACATTGAGAGTAAGATTGCTTATGTGTGTGGGAATGAGTTTTGCATATCATTGACAACCCCTCCCGCCCTACACACACACGCGCAGGCATATGCTTGCACGAGCACACACACACACACACACACACACACACACACACACACACACACACACACACACACACACACACACACACACTCCCCCGCAGTGGTTCAGGTGTGGAAGTCTTGTCAGTATTAATTAAAGGCATTGCCCTTGAACAGCACGATGCTCCCTCTTGCGGCTCCCTGCCTGTCTGACAGACCGAGCAGGGGTACTATGGGAAATCTACTCCGTTTGAGCTGCCTCTGCTGCTCCAGTCCACCGCTTAATGCCTGACGCTCAGTGGGCCTGTTCATGTTGATCCCCCATTCACCTGCTACACACACACACAGACACACACACACACACACACACACACAAATGCAGAAATGCACAAACACACATGCGTCATCATGCTGGAAGCCTGCGGTTGCAGACCTCTCAGTGCCCAGCAGGTGTAGGCAGCCAGGTAGGTTGGCCTAGGACCCACACCCACAGCCACAGCCACACACACACACACACACACACACACACACACACACACACACACACACACACACACACACACACACACACACACACACACTCTCTTTCTCTCTCTCTCTCTCTCTTTCCCAGTGAATTGGTGAATATATTAATGTAGTTACTGTAGCATTTCTACATGATTTTTTGTGTTGTTTATTGAAAGTGTCCTGTTTGTTTTGTATGTCTGAGTGATTGTAATCTGAGTTCCTAGAAGTTAACCATTGCATTATTATTGTTTTATTGGCCTTATAATTATTTTGGTTTCAGTATTTTTAAGTATGGGTTATTAACCCCATGGGTTTGTATAATGTGATTTGTTTAAAATATGTAGGCTATGGTTATAAATTACAGATTTAGATTTCTGTTGCTTTAAATCATATGATTTCCCAGTTAAAAGCAATATGACATTAATCACCCATCTCGGGGCAGTGTTCTATGAATTGAGATTTCCAACATGAATATGGAAAGAGTTGTGAGGTGCAGAAATGTGTATTGTCATTCTTAAGTAGATACTTTTGGATTCATCACAAACAAGAAGCACAGGCAGTAGCCTAATGTAGTTCGCATATGACCACAAAATGAAATGATTTCAACAAGTTGAACAGAAATGTTTTGAGGGTAACACAGAGAGTTGTGATAATGTAAAGGGGATTTGACTCAGCCCAAAATTAATTTACATGAAGGCCTACAAGAAAAACATGTAAAATTGAAAAATTGATTTAAAAAAAAGCCCCACACCCACAATAGTAAGAAATATGTTTTCACGTCAACGTAATGTGATGTTGCAAGTGCTGTCCCATTCCTTTTTATACCAATTCGAGCCCTCGCAGCCTCTCGCACTCAACCACTTTACCAGGTGACGTCAATAAGTCTGTGAGGGCTCAGGGCTTGAGGGTTTAGGGGGGACATTGGGACTGGGCGAAAGAGAGAGGGGAGAGAGAAACAGAGAGGGAAGAGGAAGGTGAGGAAGGCACCGTTGGTAGATATGGAAACTGTATATGGAGGAGAATGGGTGTGAGAATAGAGAAATGACAAATGGGAGATGTTATGAAGAGTGAATGGACTAGATGCCAGAGAGGCTAGAGAAAGGGAGAAGAGAATGATAAAGAGAGAGGGATGATAATGAAAGAGAGAGCAGTGAGTGAGACAGAGAGAGCGAGAGAGACAGAGAGAGAGAGAGAGAGAGAGAGAGAGAGAGAGGAATGAGACAGCAGCTCCTACTTGATATTCCAAGTGTCATCTTTCCAGTCGCTGCCGATTAGCTGGTGAACATATCACCTGGGGAGAAAATTAAATATTGATCTATTTTTCTCACTTAGTTTTTAGCCCCACTTTTTTCCCTTTTTTTTTTACTCGCCTTTTTAAACTGATGGAATTTCAATTGTGATGGATCAGTGTCTACCAGAGTTGGCCCACTGGGCTAGTTTCAGCAATACTCATCAGAGCAGTGGGGGTCATATTGGTACCCACTGTGGGTTCAATGAAGGGGGTCGAATGGATCTCTAAAAATGACAGAGACCGAGCGTTCACATTTGAACGAGTTCTACACTGGTCGTGTTGATCATTCGCCACACACAGTCAGCTGGCGTGAAGCCACAGTGTGAATTACCCTTTCGCTGTCATTCGAACGCACAGCGGACCCCCATCTCGCCACCACCTCATCCGTGGCTACATCACTTGAGAGCACCACTAAGAGTGTGCGTTAAGGCCCCATCAGAGAAGGTCACAATAATAGTATGTGAGTGAGTGTGTGTGTGTGTGTATGTATGTGAGAGAGCGAGAGAGAGAGAGACAGAGAGAGCGAAAAGATTAATTCTCCCTGTGTACCCCTTGGGGTATCATAACAGCCATGCCCCTGGGGTATTCTGGTGCACCATCAAGGGAACAGCAGAGCATGTAAGTGTCTAGTCCCCGCTGCCCTTCCCCTCCTCTCTGGAGCCTTTGCAGAGTGTGCAGGGGCGGGCCCTCAGCGCTGGGGGCCGATAGTGGTTGTGACAGGTCGGGATAGCAGCCGCCCCCCCCTCTGTCTCCGTGAATCAGCCCTGCTCCTCTGGATGATTGCAGCTGCCACCTGCAGCCCTCACACTCCCCGGTTCCCACACAGCGAACGAATCCGCAGAGACCTGCGCCTGCAACTTCCCTAGCCGCCATCTTGGATCCATCCGCCATCTCTAGCCACTGTTTTTGATCCACTTCGCTGTCCGTGTTGTGTGTTGGTGTTTTGTCTCCCTTCCGTGTCTCCCCTAACTCTCATTCAACTTCCAGGTGTCTGTCGGTGATGAGTGGATCCATACCTCCTCATCAACCTCATTCGACGCAGCTGTTCCAGACCAATCAGCTGTCTGTCTGGCTTCTTAAACCTCCCCTGTCTTCTATTCGTGAGCTGACTTGCTCTGTTTGAGTTAGATGCTCTGTCTATTAATCTTTGTCAGTGTTATTTTGCCTATTCCACCATTGTATAAGTTACTTTTCTGACTATGCTCAGCATTGTGTTTTGGTTCAATTTGGTTTAGAGTTGTCTAAGTTTGGTTCTTCGCACAGGGGAAAAGGGACAGGTGGGTCTACATCAGGAGCAGGCCTGGACTGACATTATATTCTACTGGCCAGGTGGCCATCCCATCCCATGGCCCAATCACATGCTGGATTCGAAATCTAAAGTGAAGCCCTATTGAACTGTGCCATCTTGGCAAAATTTGTAGTCATTTGTCTATTTCTGGTGACTTTTGTACTTATGCAGTTGTGCTTTTCTGTCCTACGCGCGTCCATGAACAAGTTCACGTTTATGAAAAAAATTATACTATTTTCTTGACATGGTAGATGTAGTGTGACATTTTTCAGAATTTTATCTCAAAAACTGAATTTTGAATGAACAGATTTTTTTTGTAATTTGAAATACACTACATTGCCAAAAGTATTTGCTCATCTGCCTTTACACGCTTATGAACTTAAGTGACATCCCATTCTTAATCCATAGGGTTTAATATGATGTTGGCCCACCCTTTGCAGCTATAACAGCTTCAACTCTTCTGGGAAGGCTTTCCATAAGGTTTAGGAGTGTGTTTATGGGAATTTTTAACCATTCTTCCAGAAGCGCATTTGTGAGGTCAGACACTGATGTTGGATGAGAAGGCCTGGCTCGCAATCTCTGCTCTAATTCATCCCAAAGGTGTTCTATCGGGTTGAGGTCAGGACTCTGTGCAGGCCAGTCAAGTTCTTCCACACCAAACTCGCTCATCCATGTCTTTATGGACCTTGCTTTGTGCACTAGTGCGCAGTCATGTTGGAACAGGAAGGGGCCATCCCCAAACTGTTCCCACAAAGTTGGGAGCATGGAATTGTCCAGAAACACTTGGTATGCTGAAGCATTCAGAGTTCCTTTCACTGGAACTAAGAGGCCAAGCCCAGCTCCTAAAAAACAATCCCACACCATAATCCCCCCTCCACCAAACGTAACATTTGGCACAATGCAGTCAGACAGGTACCGTTCTCCTGGCAACCGCCAAACCCAGACTCGTCCATCAGATTGCGAAGCGTGATTCGTCACTGTTGGAGCCAATTAGGAAATGAAGACGATTTATATCAACTTGTATTAAATGAACAATGACTCCACCCAGTGGACATCTGGGAAAGAAGCCAAGGACAGGAAATATAGTCCACACATGGACACATGACAGGCCCCCCAGTTAATTGAGCCAGGTGTGCTGGTATGTTGCAACACGGGAAACCTTTGTCAACCGTACAGCTATACCACACAGCTACCGACCTTTGGATTTATTTCCATTTTCTTGAAGATACATTTTGAAGTACATAAAGTAGGCTATTGTTTTTTATCCTGAATTTGTTTAGACACAAACACACGCATCACACCCATGCACAAACAAACAAACACACACACACTCATAAAAGCTAGAAGCTCCAAGAAAGAACTGAAGATGGCAAAGAAAGCAAGTGAAATCTGATTATCGGCGATATGGTAGACACGTTGACTTCCGTATGCATCTAGTTGGATTGGCGTAAGTGGAACATTCGAAAAGGCCAATACAGTCACTCCAGAGAACACGTCTCCACCGCTCTAGAGTCCAGTGACGGCGTGCTTTATACCACTGCATCTGGCGCTTTGCATTGCACTTGGTGATGTATGGCTTGGATGCAGCTGCTCGGCCATGGAAACCCATTCCATGAAGCTCTCTATGCACTGTTCTTGAGCTAATCTGAAGGCCATATGAAGTTTGGAGGTCTGTAGCGATTGACTCTGCAGAAAGTTGCCGACCTCTGCGCATTATACGCCTCAGCATCCACTGACCCCGCTCTGTCATCTGTTGGATGGGTGAGTGAATACTTTTGGCAATATAGTGTGTCATTTTGTTTGAAAAAACACATTATCCACCATCCTATAATGCAACAGCAATGTATCCACCAATCAGATATGTTGTTGATATAATACGCTAAATGGCCAATTACTGATTGCTCTAGTGGGTATCAGAACTAGCACGTAAGTGGGCTAAGCTGGAGTGATAGCAGATGTACAGTAATCCATAGTGATTCAATGGGTATAGAACTAGTACTATGAAAAAGTGCTTGACTGTCCTATGAAGATTTGGCTGAAGTGTTGATAAAGTTCCTTGCAAAACCTTACATTGAAGGGAACTTTTCAGTTGGTATGGACTGTCTCTAAGTGGCTATGTTTTGTACAGTATAACGTATAATTCATTTTTTTTGTAGATATTTACTGTATATAAACTACACACTCCATGTAGCTATGAAAAGTTGTCTGAATATATTGTGTAGAGTAGGATACCTGCTGCAATGGCTGAATAATTATGAACTTACATCGAGCAATCATTATTTAATCAGTAACAGCTTCCCATTCTATACACTAAGGGTTCATTTGACCACCGAACACTATAAGGAGGTAAAGAAAAAAGGCTAAAGCTTCCTAGCTGCATTTTGATGTATTGGTTGTCAGGGTTTGGTCCAAATGCACATTCCCCAAGTCCACTTTCATGATGAGATACCAGCTACTGTAGCCTAGCTGTGAGAGTTTTGACAGCTTCGTCCTGTTGCCGAGGCAACACTAGAGTTAGAGGCAGCGCTGTAGGTTCCATTGGCTGTATTGTGCCTGTGGTGAAATTACTTACTTACTTAATCCTCTTCGTTCCTTGAGGAACATAAGGCTGCAACTTTCTGCTTCCATCTGGTCCTATCCTGTAAAACATGTTGTGCCTTGCCTCAGCATGCTGTGCCTTAGGTTAGCCGTTGTCAGTTCCGAGGTCACGGTTCTTCGCCAGTTTGTTTTTGGCCTCCCTTGTTTTCTCTTTCAGGTGGAGTTAATCTCAAGGCTACTTTGGGAATACTGTCCTGTTCCATGTCCTAGCCATTGGAGCCGACACTCCCATGATTACAGTTTATGTCCTAGCCATTGGAGCCGGCACTGTTTAATTTCCAGCACCACATTGCGACAGTTTGTGTTTTTATACGGGTCCTCATTGGAAATCCTGTCCAGCCAGAAGATGCAACATATCCTCCAGAGACATCCATTGTGGAATGCACTGATCTTCATGTCACTCTCAAGTAGGGTTGCCAACCGTCCCTTAAAATATGGAATCGTCCTGTATTTGGAAACTAAAAGACGTGTCTCTTATTGAACTGATAAAGGACGCACTTTGTTCCGTATTTTTGAAAATCAATGTCAGAGTGATTTTTATTTTAATGAAACCATGCAGCTTTACTGCTTCTCACTCCCTCTGCCTCCCTGGAATGAGCTTCTCATTGACCAATGGAAAGTTATGTCAGTGTTGCTACGATACGCCTGAGATGCGGAAACATGGTTGACGCTACCCAGTCTGAATCAAGTCCGGTGGCAAAAAAGAAGAAACAGAACATAAATGGCTAGAATATAACTGTATATGTGCGAGATAATGTGTACAAAGCCAACTGCACCGTCTGCCACCGACATTTCTCCATTAGTCATGGAAGAATGAATGTTACTGATGTTAAACAGATCACAATCAGGAGTCAGGAGACAGCCACGAGTAGGCTAGCACCTTGCATGGCAGCTGCTGCTATTGGTGTGTGAATCTCTGTGTGTGTGTGTGTGTGTGTGTGTGTGTGTGTGTGTGTGTGTGTGTGTGTGTGTGTGTGTGTGTGTGTGTGTGTGTATGGGTGAATGCGAGGCCATTGTCAGGGTTTGGATAACAATAATAATGCAATAGCATTGTACTTTGCACGGTCCTGTCTCATCCCCGAAAGCAAATTCTTAGTATGTTGAAAAACTACAATGGCAATAAATCAAATTCAGATTCTGACATACAGTATATACAGACTAGATATGTGTGACCACCACTGGAAGTTTAGGATCACAAAATATGACTATTTAGTGATCCTAAAACTGTTGTTTGTTATACCGAGTGGGTTCTTCGCAACTTAAATGTTTGCATTATGAAAAAAAAACAGTAAAAAAGGAAAACAGTAAAACAACAACAACAACATATTTTGCCCTCTAGCGCATTTTGAGGACTGCCTACATCAGGACCAAACCTCCAATGGCGGTCGCATATGGTATGAATGGGACTTCTTATAACTACAGTAAGTATAATATATGTTTAGCTACAGTAAGTGTAATAATAATGCAGTAACACAGCATACCCCCCCCCCCCCCCAAACACACACACAGTCCCCATCCCCTGTCCCTTATTTACATTTCAGGGAGTTGGAAACCCTACTCTCAAGTCACTGTCAAATTGTGAAATTGGCTTTTTCTCACAATTTTTTTCAACATTTGTCAAATTTACAAGTCAGAGGACATGTAATAATGACCTGCAATTGTGTTTAGACTTGGCTACGTTTAAGCACTGACACACTTGAGAGGGAGTGCTTTGTTGTGGTTAATTTTAAATCAAATTAATTCTGTAGGTGTTTTCATTATAATGCACGGCAAGTAGAGGTACTGAGAGAGTGTGTAGCACCACAGAGTGCTTCCAGAGGTTCGCCGAACACGATTGCTGCCAAGTGTTTACAATCTATCACATCATTTTCTGGGGATGTGTGGCTCTCTGCAAAGTGCGGCCATTATGTGTAGACAACTAGTCGGCTAGTGACAGTTCATGTGGGTCTGCAGTGATAATTGAAATGGAACTGTAAAGAGGCATCTGTCGTGAGATACGGGGAATATCAATCAGATTGCTTGGTGAGAACTACTTGTATAATTTAATTTACATAGCTTGAAGGCAAGCACCGTACCAGTGCTAAAACATCTTTCTCCTCACTAGCATAAATCAGTACGATGTGAAACTCTTAAGTCATCCTCGGTTAGGGTGTAAATAGGTAACAAGTGGAATTATATATGCAGTGGATGGAAACAGGGAGGGGCTGAGAGGGATGTGTCGTTTTGAATTTAGCATAGCGCAGATGCTAAGCTAATCTGATGCAGAGCCTGGAGAGGTGTGCCAGTGTGCCTCTCCTCTCTTAGCTATCAGGGCTTATTGCCCCTGACTTAGAGACCGTAAAGTAGCCAATTGCATTTTGCAAACCAATCTCTCCTTTTCCGACCCAACCTGTCCTTTCCACTTTGGTGAGCAATCATTGGGGAAAAAATGACTGACCTTTAAGTTTATAGTCCATTAGGACGATAGACGAAAAATGTCACCGTGTGATTCTCAACTGCCTCCAGTGTAAAAAACAACAACAACCAGCACAGCCTTCAGATGCAGTGAGTGGAAAGGGCCTCTATAATGTGCATGTATCTGTGTGTGTGTGTTTGTGTGTGCGTCCGAATTCGCGAGTGCATCTGTCAGTGTGAACTATCGCAGCCAATAAATAGCCATTATGTGGACACTTGTACGGCTGTGAGACTGAGCTTTCGTATTACCGACGGGGCGGCTCACTCAACTGACACAGCGTGGGGTCAAAAGCCAGAGAGTCCATTAGAAGAGTTCCACTGAATTTCACCAAATAAAAAGGCACAGTCTTTTGTGACGGTGGCCGTAAGAGAAGACCTTCCCACTATTCTTAAAACGCCCTATCTACCGCTTCACAATCTCGGCGGCTGTAAGAATAGATGCGCCTGCTATTCTTATGGCCTTGAATCTTTTTTTGCTTTCAAAACCTAACCAACTCTAACCCCATCCTTAATCCTAGCCATAACTGTAGCCCAAATATAATGTATTTGTGGCTAAAATGCTTGAAATCGTTACTTCCAGCCGTCGTAAAAATAGTCACTACCAAAAAACAAAAAACAAAATCAGGAATAGATTTGTGAAGGTTGGGATGCAATAGCACTTCTATCCAGGACCAACACAAGTACATGCATTTATCTAGACAGGGAGTGGACATCAATCACAGAAATTAGCAACGGGCCAAAGTGTGGCTCATACAATTAGGTGCCACCTGTTTTATCCAGATAATTGGCTGATTGGCCAACCTTGAATGCCCCCTCCTTGGCAAGCTTGTTGTCTCTCACACTCAGTTTTTCTCTGTTTTCCTACTGCCTGTTGTGTCATGACTTGGACTAAACCAGAGAAAAACACTGTACTTTTCAACATTCATGGTTCCAATGCTTTCTGCAACAATAAACACTATTATCTCTGTTAGTGGTTTACAGAAGCAATGTCTTCAAACTAAATATGTTATATAATACTCCATGTCCTTGGTGAGTTGGCCATTAAATTGGTTTAAAAGCATAAGTGGCAGAAGAATCAGCCATCATACTCAGCACAGAAGCTCTTTGAGGTCAGGCTGTGCTCGGTATTCAAACTTATACAATGTAATTGTATCAACAGGCCACAGGTTCCTCCAAGTCTGGAACTTGTGTTTCTGATATTTCAAATGATTCCAACTCCTTGTGAATGCAGCATTACCTACTGTAGCTGGAGTTTAGATGGACATGTTTGCCTGTTCTTTGAAAGAAGTGGTGCTACACATGAATAAGATCTTCAATAAGATCTCTTCCACTGGATCCCCACATATGTCTTATTAGTTACAAGAACACCATGCATTGTCAACATATCAATCTCACTCTCTTTTATATTGCCAGCCAGCGTGATGGACCTGGGTTCTCGCTACACATCTGACTTTTGCAAGAGAATGTTAGACAGAATAGCCTTTACATCTAAGTAACGCAAATATTTTTTGTATGTCAAAATTTTGCTTACCATCTCAGTCTCTCACCTCCACCGGTAGTGTGTTTTTATTAGGGCCCGAGCACTGGCGGTGCGAGGAACTATTGAAATTGTAAGGATTATTATTCTCCTACCTTCTCCTACTGTACCTTCTTCTTCTCCCCCAAACAAATGCCTTTTTGGCAGCCTAAACATCGCTGAAAGCGTATGAAACTTCGCAGATACGTCAGTCCCGGTGAAAAATTTGATATTTCATAGGTGATGGAAATGGTCGTGGCAAAACGGCTCAAGAGCGCGCCCTGGAAAATTTAAAATGGCGAGCCCCACCTTTCAGTTTGATGTAGGCGAACGAAATTCGGTGGGCATATGTAGTTCATCGAGACACGCTAAAATGTCTCTTGGAGCTATACCCAACATCCAACAGGAAGTCAGCCATTTTGCTCTTAATGTGCCATTTTTTCCTTGTTTTTACCATTTCCATGCCTCGTACTTTAACAAACTCCTCCTACAGATCAACTTCATATTTGGTCAGCTTCATCTTAAGACCTTTGTGATCAAAAGTTATCAAAAAATTGAGTTTTCACCAAACATCCTTGCCGTGGTGCCAAGGCAAATTCTGACATTTCGCCATAAACAGTAAGTCCTCAACTCCTACATACATTATCCAATTTGCACCTAATTGCTCATGCTTCATGAAGGTTGCATCCTGAACACATCGGTATTGAGTCAAACTTATAGCGCCGCCTACAGGTCAAGCAGGAAGTCATAACTCCTACATACATTGTCCGATTTACACAACATTTCTCACGCTTCATCAAGGTACCGTCCTGAACACATCTATGCATCGGTATTGAGTCACGCTTAGAGCGCCACCTACTGGTGACAAGAAGTTTCTCTCAGTACTGGACACCGAAATAGCACACCCTTTAACGGCCCCGCACCCCGACACGCGCGGGGTGCGAGGGCCCGCTCACTGCTGCTCACAGCCCTAGTTATTATTGCATTTTCCCAACGTGAGAGGGATTATCAGAGTAGTCCTACCCCCCTCCACCTCCCCCAAACGGTCAAGTAAACAAAGCTCAGTGGTCCTTATTGGAGCTGCCCCTCCATCTCCCAGATGAATGGTCCTTATTGAGCTGACCCTCTTCTGTATCTCAGAGCAATATGGGCAGATCATGGGTTTCATGTTTTCAACCATCACCACAGGAGTGCGTGCACACACACACACACACACACACACACACACACATACACACTTGCTACTCTACAGTAATTCAGAGTAGTGAGTGACAGGGTATAGTGTGTCATGTGTTTGTGTGTGTGTGTGTGACAGAAAGAAAGATAATATGTGTGCGTGTGTGTGACAGAAAGAAAGAGAATGTGTGTGCATGTGTGTGACTGAGTATGAGGAGTGAGTTCATATATGTGTATGTGTGAACCTGAGAAGGGAAGACAGATTTAGTGGGGTAATTGAGTGCTTAATCCCATCAAAGACTACTTTGTGCCGGACGCTTCTCGCTTTAATCTGCCCATAATTACACACTACTAGATTCCGCCTCACACACGCACACACACACACACACACACACACACACACACACACACACACCCTCTGCCAAGCACAAGTGGGTGGAGGTGACAGACCTGCAGAAAGTTGGTCAGTCAGTCAATGTCATTTTATTTAAGTACTGTAGCACCAATCATACAAATCAATGTAGCACAAAGTGCTTTACATAAAAAGAGATGGATAATAACATAGATCATGTAAAGACAATGAGAACAGATTTAAAAGAAACAAAGAAAGATAATGTACTGTGAAATAGAATGCAAATATAGAATACAAATTAAGAACACTTAAAGATAATAAACAACTAACACTACGAGAATGTTCGTTTTTGACAACCTGGACCTTATTTACGGCATATTATAAGATGTTTGACTCACCGAGATAACTTTGGTGTAATTCAGAGGCCTGTAGAAGAAATCGAAATTCCAGCGCGAGCCAAGTATATCCATGTAATGGCGGCGGACGGGGCACTGAGAATGCAGCTTCTAAAAAATCTATTTTCTGCCGCGAAACGGTTGTTTTCAACGATCTGTTTTTATGAATCGCTAGTTGTGCTTCCATAGAGCGTAGGCTTGTTGTGGTTTTCAGATGCCTCTGTAATATGGTCTTTAGAAACATCTTTATAAACAAAATATAGCTTCCCCACTTGCTCCAGCACGCATGCGCACAGCGCGCAGAATGGCTATTCTCCGTCTGTAGGCTACACTCGCGGCTCACATTCTCTACGCTACAATCGGCTTCCATCATATTCTAAGTCATCTTCTATACCCTCAAAATCTGATAAATATTCAGCCATATTGCACACAATATTCCAGGCACCAACAAGCCTACAAGATACATTGGTATTGAAAAATGATCACTCCCTCCTAGAGGAGGTAACTTGGATCTTTTACTTTAGGAGAGAACATTATTGGAACCACCGCCTGAGAACTCTATTTCCCCATGGATTAAATGTGGACTGTAAAGTTGTTTGTTTTGTTACCTTTTACTAGATATTTGGATAGACGTTGTTTATGATGACTCCTTTAAGAGCTGATGTTTTAACCTCTGAATATCTATTAGTAACCTCATGTAGGCCTAATTATGATATAACATGTTTTCTTTTTTCACTTGTATAATGGAATTGTATTGATTGGGGCAGCCTTCCTATTTGTGTGTGATTTGATTGGCTGTAGTAGCCTTCCTGTTTGTGATTAGTGAGATGGATTGTTATCACCAGCAGGTGTGCCACTAGTTAGGCCCATATAGACCAGCACTTGGGTCACTATTGTTTGAAATCTGAAGAAGGCCACACGACCGAAACATCATTCTCATTAAAACGTATGCATATGGAGCCTGGAGTGTGCAACGCTTTCTTTCTTTTATAATTAACAGTTCCAGTAATCAGCACCTCATGAAAGTATAATTGGTGTGCGTTACCTTCTGTATTAGAGTTCTCACAAACATTAACAACTTTTTTGGATTGCTAATCTGAGGTTAGAATTCCCGATAGAATCTCCAGAGAGAATCTCCAAAGACATCTTTTTGTTGCAGGGCTGGACGCCAAGTAGCACTGTGCTACCATGCTGAAAAATATAGTAGCACACAACATTTTTAGTAGCACAATGAAAATTCAGCAATTTTCATAAAGGGGACATTTTTAAACAGTGTTTATTTAGCCTAATCCTAACCAGGGGTGAAAGTAGGATTAAGTTATTGTAGTACTACTACTCCAACTGTGTCCAGCTTCAAGGCATGCTGCAGTGTTCTAGCTGCCAGCTAACATTAGCCTACATACAAATAATAAGAAGCCAATGTCTATCTTGTCTGACAGACAAGGTTCAGCATATAAACATAGCCTACTGTTGTGTTCTGATACAGTATCACCCATCCCATTGATAGATGGATGGCCTAGTTCATGTCCCTTCACTGGCCTGTCAGTAGCCTACCTGTTCCTTCTGGTAGTTCTGCTTCCTCCCTCTGGTCCTCAACTTGCTCTGAAATTCTCCTACTTTTAACAACAGTATAACCAGCTTCTGCATCTCTCTCTTTTCTCTTAAACATTAGATACATTTTTCTTTGCATTTAGTCTTTTCATAACATTCAACAAGCATCTGACGTTTTTAATGTTCCCTCCTTCGTTCCCTCAGAGGGTTAACGGCTGGCATGCTACCCAGCACCTAGGCAACCAACGTCCAATCACACACCCTTCCGAGCATGTGTTTGCGGAAGCATCGAGCACTCAACTGAGCTCATTCATGATTTAGGTTGTTGATCGTGAAACATCAAACAACTTTTTATTTTTATTTATTTTGTATTGTTTTGTGCAAAAACGACTGCCAAAACCCACAGCACTCGAGTCTACAATGCAGACTGCCGTGCAACATAGTACGACAAGCAAAGCCTGAATTTCTGACTTTAAACTCAGAAGCAAAACAGTGCATGTACCAATGTTTCTGTCGGACTCGCACTGATGCGACTGAATGTAATTTTCTAGTCGCATTGGAAATTATCCACACGCAAATGCGAGCAAAACAGTCGCACTGTCCAGCCCTGAATTAGGCTTTAATCTGTGTCCAGAGGGGTATTCCAGGCACCTATGGGTCAAGATAGCAAATCTTCCCTTTGACACCTCTTTGATCAAGGCACTAAATTATGCTCCAATAGATGGCCTATCTCACACCCAGGTAGGGTGAGAAGTGTGGTCAGGGATTTCTGGCCTGATCTGGTCTGACTAAAAGTGTGCTAGCGCAAAAGCTTATAAATAACATGGTAATAGTGACAGTTTTATCCCTCGACAACCCCATTTGTCAGATGGAAGGGAATGGAGAATATCCACAGGTGGATGGAGGAGGAGAGAAAGAGAGAGAGAGAGAGAGAGGCGGGGTGGATAGAGAAAGACGGGATAGAAAAAAGGAGAGCGAGTGAGAGGAGGGGGGTACGCTCTGAGAGGACTCTGAAATACCTCCACACACACGCACGCACAGACAAACAAAGGAGGATGAGAGAGACAGGAAGCCCTGTGCCCCCTCCCTTCTCCATGCTCACCTCAGCTGTCAGTCACGCAAACAGGCAGGTGGTGAAGGGGACACGGCTCACAGTGACGGCCCCGTGGCCCCGTGGCCCCTGGAACACACTCACCACCGCCACTGCTGCTGTTTGTGTCTTCTAACCACATGAGGGGAGTAAACATCTGAAACAAGCGGAGAGAGGGAGTTGAGAGAGGGAGAGGGGGAGTGAAAAGGAGGAGAGAGAGGGAGGAGAGCGAGGGAGAGGGAGGGTGGGAGGGAGAGGGAAACAACAAAGATGAAAGCTCATCTATTTGGCAAAGTGAATCTGTACTGGGGCACAGGTTGGCTGAGAGCGGTCTCAAAATGGCCTTATAAATGAAGATGTAGCAGTGACTCAGCCTGCACCAGCCCACGCTCATACAGAGAGTGCAGTGATGGGTGAGAGCATTAGAGTTTATAATAAACCTTAGTGCCTCATGGCACACAGTGTCCAACATACATAGCAAGGTTATTTTAATAATCAGAAATCAGAAACAAAATCAGAATTTGTTTTGTTGCCATGCAGTTTTTCAACGTACTTGGAATTTGCTTTCGGTTGTGGCTTATAACATGGAGACAACATCGGAAAGGGTGCAGGGACGAGACAGGACAGTGCAAAGGTCAAGTACAAAATGCTAGTGCAAAAAAAATAAGCTGAGAAAAAGAACAATATACAAAAAGTAGTGCAGTCAGTGTATATACAGTGAGTGAGCAGAGTGTAACGTATATGTGAGGGTGTATGTGTATATGTGTGTGTGGCGTGATATGTGAGTGTGGTACATCTTATACACTGCATTCAGGTCATGTGCAACTTTCTCTCAGTGGGGCAGTTGTTGGGGCTGGTGTGAATGAAATTCAAGTCTCACCAATGTGTTTTGTTTTCCTACCTGACTGTTGTTCTAACTTTGTAGTTCGTTCCTCTAGAATCAGTCTGTTAAAACTACAAATTGTTCCTGTGTGACATCACTTCCTTGTCCTCTTCATCCTGAAACTGTGTCACTTCCTTTTTCGCGTTATAAACTATCACTTTCGTTCCCCAGTCACCCACTCTTGCTCGGATTCACTTCCTGTGCATGAGTCAGGTTTGCAAATCGTAACATAGAATAAACTTATTGTCTTTGTTTGAAACCAGCTTGACCAACCACTCAGCATGTTCTTTGAAATCTAAACTAAAAAGATTTTTCATTCATACTGGTCAGAGGGGGGTCCCTAATGTCCCCACAGTCTATTACGGGTATGAAGGTAGCGAAGACGAGCCTCTTTCTCAGTTAAAAAGAAAAACATGACAAACATTTACAGAGAAAAGTCAAAAGAGAGAGAGAGAGTGAAAGAGAGAAAGAAAGCGAGAGGAAGGGACAGAGAGAGAGAGATAATGAAACAAGAGGCTGGTGCTTTAAAAAAAAAAGACAGTTTCACAATTAAAAGATAACCCCCGCTCTTGTTAATTCTCCTAGAAATAATTCAGTTTGATAGTTTATGTTTAAGCAATAACACACTCGATGTCCTGCTTTATCGTGGCTATTGGCATGACTGTGCTGCGGCATAGTGTAGGCACCACATGCGTTGTTGCCCTGCACAGCCTGGCCAAAATGCACCATAAAGCACGACCTCCTCGAGTGTGTTATTGCTTTTATACAACAGGGACCCATTCCAGAAAGCAGCACACCTGGGGAGTGCATTTCTCCACACATGAATGCATGCCGTCAGTACGTATAGTACAGTGACATTAGGGTACTGATACTTAGAGGTGACGGGTGTCAAAAATACTGATGGTGCATCACCGTTGCAGTTTATGAGCAGCTGGGGTCGGCTTTGCCCTTCGGCTCTGCTCTCTGATGTATCTCAGCTACTTAGCTAGCTAGACATGACAGGATCGACAGCTGTAATCTAGCTAGCTACGAGCATGGCTAGCTAGTTCGAAGAAGTTGATCTTCACTCTGATTAAACAAGTCCATATGAATGGAGGTGGATGGGTGTCCGTGTTCGGGCAGCTCTGTGGCGCCCCCCCTTGTCTTTGGTCCAGTAGGGGGCGCCATTCCAGCGTATTCCGCCTACAGTATTTATATTGATCGGGTAAATGAGGAAATGTGACAGCTGCTTCAAGCACAGCAATAGGGAGGAGATAGGAGAAAGTCTGGATTTGTTACAGAAAAGCTGCCAACCAGTACAGTAGGTTAGGTTCATAGAGTAAGTTACAATGGTAAATGACCCACAGTTTGAGTTAACTCTCTTTTCTGGAACACGTTTGAGTTGCCTATCTTTCTCGAGTTTGAGTTACCTCTCTATCTGGAACAGAAAACCCAGAAGTTCCCTCAGAAGTTCCCCCATCTCAGGGTTAGCAAACTCAAACCCGCTTTCCCTAGGTGACAGACCCACAGTTTGAGTCACCGTTCTTTCTGGAACGGCCCTCAATCCTGAACTATTTCAAAATCCGAAATAGAGTAGTTCCCCATTGTTTACCGTTGCTATAGGCAGCTTAACACCAGCTGGACTGGTCCGCAACATAAACAAGGAAGCTAGCTAGCTAATATAAACGGGTGGCGGGAGGCTGGGTTGATGTGGCTGATGAGTGTGGGGGGCGGGGGGGGACCCATTATTTTTCAAACCTGCAGTAGAATTCGTTCAGGTCATTGGCTAGGCGGAATCTGTCTGATAGGAGTGTGCCCGAATACAGATAGTAATTCATAAAGGCACAGATAACGCCTTGGAAACAGATGTTTTGATGCCTGCAGTGCCCTGCACAGTAATGAGTGAATGTTTGTGTCTGTGTTTGCTGTGTGTTTGTCAGTGTCTGACTGTGTAAGTGAATTTTCTCACCCTTCTTACAGAATAAATAGATTTTTATGTGTGGACATGTCACCACATGGTTGTTTGTGTTTGTGTGTGTGTGTGTGTGTGTGTGCGTGTGTGTGTGTGAGTGTGTGCATGCGTGTGTGCGAGTCGGTGTGAAAATGTGTGTGCGTGTGTGTGTGTCTGAGAGAGAGTGAAGAGTCGGTGTGAAGTCGTGTGTGTGAGTGTGTGTGTGAAAATGTGTGTGTGTGTTGGAGTCAGTGTGAAAATGTGTGTCTGTGTGTGCATGTGAGTGTGTGTGTGAGGAATGTATGTAAGAGTGCTGATGTCTCTTTAAAACAAATGCAGTCTTTATCTACCACTTTCTCTCTCCCTCGTTCTCTCTCACTTACTATCTCCCTTTCTCTCTGCCTCTAGCGAAGGAAACCAAAGGTCATTTGCCTTTTTTTTCTCCATTTCATTTGGGAAGCTGGAGATGTGGTTTGGTTTGAGGCACTATACCCTGCTACAGCCAGGCAAATCCATGTAATCAGATGCAGACAGACACACATACACACACACACACACACACACACACATATATACACACACACACACACACACACACACAGGAGCCAAAGAGAGAGGAGGAGGAGAAGGAGAAGGAGAGAGAGGAGGAGGAGGATGAGCCAGGGAGAGAGGGAGGAGGAGGAGAGAGAGAGGAGGAGGAGCCAGAGAGAGAGAGAGAGAGAGAGAGAGAGGTGGAGGAGCCAGAGAGGAGGGCCCGCCCACCTCCTCCTCCGCTCTCTCTGGCTCCTCCTCCTCTCTCGCTCTCTCTCTGGCTCCTCCTCCTCCTCCCTCTGATCCCATGATGTTCCGTGTTTATGTACTGAACCTGCTTGAGGGACTAATCAAGGACTAATGAGGTTCACCTGAGTGCTGCCGCACCTGACAGAGGCTCTGGGAGTAAGGACTCAAGGCAGAGCGAGCAAGGGGTCTGGGGAGCTTGGTTAACGTTACCGGGCTGAAGCCCAGCCAAGCACTTGTTTTTGCATTCGGTCATTCTGGGTGAGGTTGGCCATTCGCATGCTGTATAGGTCTGCCTGTTCGGTGGTTGGGGACCGCTCTAAATGACTTTTTTGTGCGAGGCGTAAGCCGTCGCACCAAGAAAAGCGAATGCCGATTTGTGTCTCCGTCGGGTTGTTAACCTGCAGTTCTATGAAAAGCGAATGTCGATTTGTCCGTCGGGTTGTTGACCTGCAGTTCTATGTTGCTACCACAAGAGGCAGTGGTCCCAGAACATCAAAACAAAAAGACTCCACAGATTTCCCAGGTCAGTGGTGGCCGAGTGGATAGTACATCTGACTAATACCCTGAAGGTTGTAAGTTCAAGCCTTGGTGTGGACAATATTTTGTCACTAGATGTTATAGAAGCCATGTAAAAATGCGGTTTCAATGTCAGTTATTGAATTTATGTGGTAGAGCAACCGCCCATAAATAAACGAGCGTGGGTCATATTTGTTCATTATCACTTAACTCCACGATAGTCAAGACCCTCCCCCAGGGTCTAAGCTTGTGCCAGTCTAGCACGGCTCGTAAACAGCAGGAGCCGGTGGGGGTAGTGGTCCCAGAACATCAAAACAAAAAGACTCCACAGATTTCCCAGGTCAGTGGTGGCCGAGTGGATAGTACATCTGACTAATACCCTGAAGGTTGTAAGTTCAAGCCTTGGTGTGGACAATATTTTGTCACTAGATGTTATAGAAGCCATGTAAAAATGCGGTTTCAATGTCAGTTATTGAATTTATGTGGTAGAGCAACCGCCCATAAATAAACGAGCGTGGGTCATATTTGTTCATTATCACTTAACTCCACGATAGTCAAGACCCTCCCCCAGGGTCTAAGCTTGTGCCAGTCTAGCACGGCTCGTAAACAGCAGGAGCCGGTGGGGGTAGTTTGTCGGTCCGGCACGGGAATCCAGAGAGCGCTGGTCAACGCGCCAGTCGCTCAGACACAGCGGGAGACGGAAGCGGCGGGCACTCCTATTCCCCGGGCCCTCACTCTACTGGACCCTACTGTACCGCCAGAACATCTCCACCTGGCTGACTGTCTTCGCCGCCGGCCGCCCTAAGTGACGATGAACGGCACCCACCCCCCTTCACGTGAGTGCAAAAGTCTGTGGCTAATTTCGGATCACTCGTCCACCAAGTAGGCTACCTAGTGCTCCACTCCCTGCCTTTTTGGCTGCCCGTTCGGCTTTGATCTTATAGTCTCCCCCCCGGCAATCAAGTCCAGCCGTGGGTAATTAGCCAGAGTCTCTGTCAACGGCAGCAGCAGTTCAGGTGCGCATCAGTCCAATTAGTAAACCCCCAGGTTCACTACAGTATTGTATATACCATCAAGATGTCTGGCTGTTGCGTCTACGGGTGTACAAATCGCCGCTCTAGTGGATTCAAACTTTATTAGTTTCAAGACGAAACCGGCCTTTTCAGAGGAACCTACGGAAGAGCATTAGGGCCAACAACTGAGTTTATTATTAGTCAGAATTTCTGATTTTAAAGTAAGAATTTCTGAGAAAAAAGTCAGAAATAACTTCTGAGATTAAAGTCAGAATTTCTGAGATTAAAGTCAGAATTTCTCTGAGATTAAAGTCTGAATTTCTGAGAAAAAAAGTCTGAAATAACTTCGGAGAAAAAAGTCTGAATTTCTGACTTTAAACTCAGAAGCTTAAAAAAAAAAAAACTCCGCTGTTGGCCCTAATGCTCTTCTGTAGGAAACGGAGGTGCCTTTGGCTACAAGTACTGTTTTGGATTGGTTCAAACCTGAACAAAGCTACAGTATGCCCTAAAGACTTTGGATTGGTTCTGCAATGCAGGTTTTTCTTTTTTTCTTTTAGCTCTCAAATTGTTTCCACACACTTTAAGCCGTCAGGCTTTATTGTGTATTTAATCCTCGTCAGAATGGTTTTAATGGATGTACTGTTGTCTATGCACTTTATATGTATTTTGAATGTTCTTGCAAATAAAAGCAATCAATCAATCTCAATGAACGTCCTCATGAATTGTTTGGAGACTGACTAGTGAGTCTAATACCTGTTTGGCTGTCCTGTTGAATACCCTCAAAAGCTGAAGCCTGCACACACACACACACACACACACACACAAAATCCCTATTCTTATTAAGTCTTCCACTTGCGCCCATCAAACGTTAAAATGCACCCACACACATGCCGTGAGTATGTTTACATATATATTGGTTCAATCAGCAGCATTCACACATGGCTAGTTAGAGTTTCAGCACTGTGCGTTCTCCATGTTGTCAGGCTGGACGAGCGCGAGACACCGACTCCACACACTCCCGTGTTACCCGTCACCAGGCGTGCGTGACGGACGTCAAGCTGAAAACATTCACGCCGGTCCCCTGTTTTGCAAACAATTCAATTTGATGTTAATATGTTTGGTTTTTCAAATTGGACAGAAACTCTTCCTAGAGGTCACCAGGACTGCACTTCATCCTAAAGTCTTTAGCATATCCTGCTCACTTCACCTGTAACGCACACACACTGCGAGAGGAGCATGCCTGTTCCAACTTTCAACATCAACGGGGTATTAGGCTGGCACGGATGACAGTGGCAGCCCATCACAAAGGGTGAGAAAACATTCATCATCGTTGCTCGCTAGGCAAGCGTGCTTGTGTGTGTGTGTGTGTGCGAGGGAAAGTGCAGGGCTAGAGGAATGCCACCAGCCTTGCCTCAATCCAATCTTTTCCATAACGCACACATGCTGCCACTAACGATGACGGACGCACAGACAGGAAGCGAGGAAAGACCATCAACAAGATTAATTAAACTATGGTACTGAAATAGAACCACAATTAGGCGTTTACTCGCGAAGATGAACGCACGCACACGGACGAACACATGGATGCACGCGTACACACACGCACACATACACACACACACACACACACACACCTCTCCCTCCACGCACCGCAGTTTGACAGAATCGGATCATGCATGCATTTAGGCATGGTTAGTAAACAGACGACGTTTGGAGAGCGAGATTTGGTTTCGAGTCACACGTGTAGGAATCATGTGATGAATGTTGTGTGTCCGTGCTCTAGGTGGGCTCCGCGTTAGTGGGTAATGGATACGAAGGCTGGTTTAACTGCTGATGAAAATTTTTTTTTTTTTCCAGAGAAATGTCTGTTTAACCTGATCCTGTTAGCTGTCTCTAATAATGATGATTAGCCTGAATGTAGCTGTCGGACAGTGTTTCTGTAAGAAACTGTGTCTCCCTTCGCATAGACAAACATCCCATATGAGATAAAGATGACATTCTTATGGTTGGTACACCCTGTGACAGACACCAATTGTTGTGGTAAGGTAGAGACCTGGGCGCCGAGGCGGCGTAGGTTATCTTGACTCAAGGCCATAAGCTGCAGGAGAGACCAGTGCTGAGTTTCCCAGAGGCATCGTAGCACTACGTTCATCTTAAGCTATGGCGTTCATCATAGCGCTACGATGAACGTAGCGCTACGATACCTCTGGGAAACTGGCTCCAGACCAGTCCAGGGCCGCGTTTCCCAGAGGCATCGTTAAGGCATCGTAGCGCTACGTGCTTCTTAAGAACGTCGTTAGCTCCACCTCTAGGTGGCGATGCGTTTCCCAGAACCTTCTTAAGCCAAGGTATACCTTGGCTACGAAGGCTCTGGGAAACAGCTCCACCCAAGGTACATCGTAAATCGCCCTTACGATGTACCTTCCGAAGATACATCGTTAGTCTACCTTGGAGCCGAAGCGCTGTTTCCCAGAGCCTTCTTAGCCAAGGTATACCTTAGCCAAGGGATACGTTACGAAGGGCGGTCGGACCCCATCGTTAGTGTACCTTGGCGATGCGCTCCGTTCATCCCGTCATAGTATTAGCGCGATTCGAGCTAAATGACACTTTTAAAAAGGAGAGTTGCAATACAGCGCACATCTATCTATCCTACCTGCGCGATTCACATCATTAGTGCACACAAAATAAAAAGAACTTGAATGATGAATTAAATGTTATGGCGCCTACAGAACACATCATGGAAATGTTGTTTTTAAAACTTTTATTGAGCCAAGCAACATATACGACTATCCATAGCCTAATATAATCCACTTTGTGAACAACAACAACAACAACATTTTCTTATGTAAAGGGATAATTTGATGACATGACTTTTCTGGCTGTCTTCATATATTGTCAGACAGATATCCTGGCGAATTGATTAATCCAATGAGGCCATCTAGATGAATAGTCAAATATCCTCACACACGCTCCAGAATATTGTAGAAAGCCTTCCCAGAACAGTGGAGGCTGTTATAGCTGCACAGGGGGGACCAACTCCATATGATGCCTATTCATTTAGAATGGGATGTCATGAAAGTTGTAATGTGTAGGTGGCCCAATACTGTTGTCCTTATAGTGAACTTTGCTAACAGATTCACAGTATTTAGTGATCTTACAAATGCTGTTTGTTATATTGTGTGCCTTCTCCAAAACCTCTACTGTTGTAATGTGGCAAGAAACAACAAATATACAGGATAAAGGGAACTTGTTTAATATTGGTTGGGAAAAAACATGGGCAGGTTTGTTCTTCAGACCTTTGTCCTGTAACAGGCTGTCTTTTTCCGGGGTGGGGTTGTTAGACCCATGCCCAACCCCCAACCTGGAGGGCCAGTTGTTGCTTTTCGTCTGGCCTCTACCCTGAACCTGCCCGGCATGGTTGAACCTGCTGGGGGGTGACCCCCCTCCAATATAGCCTTCATGGTCATGGAGGCACACAAGCCTTCCCACCACGACAAGGTAGCAACACGTAGGAAGGATGAGTGGTGTGGTGAGTGTATGTAGTGTGTGTGCGCAGTGTACTGTAGTGGGTGGGCAGTGTGTGGTAAGTGTATGTAGTGTGTGTGGTGAGTGTGTGCAGTGTGTGTGGTAAGTGTATGTAGTGTGTGTGGTGAGTGTGTGTGTGTGTGTGTGTGTGTGTGTGTGTGTGTGTGTGTGTGTGTGTGTACGCATACAGCCTTCTTCAATGGGCTATATGCACAACTCCAGTAGGCTACTTCCTGAAATTAGACATGCTTCTTTATTTCCTGTCTTACACTATTGGATGAAATGATTATTCAGGAATTCCTGAATAATCATTTCATCCAAAGTGTAGGACAGGAAATAGAGAAGCATGTCTAATTTCAGGAAGTAGCCTACTGGAGTTGTGCATAGGCCCTACTGGTAGCCGCCAAACAGGACGGCCTTCGGCTGCTCCACCTCGTCCAGCATGATCACTAGTTATTCTTTGGTGAACGCTATCACACGCTTCCTCTTCATATCTGCCATGTCGCTCAATATGTGCAGTTACCCTTGTTTTCTTTATAGGCCACATGCGCCAACACCGGTGCCTGATAGATTAAATTAGTCATCGTATCCGCGCGAATTCTAACATGGGAATGCTACTGCCACAGGGGCAATTTATATGGGCATTATACCTTTGTTTGTATGATAACTAAATCAGTGGTCATTTTGCTATCATCATTGCCTATCATCATTAAAGTATTTTTTCCTGGCCTTTCAAGACATCCTCGACGGGGCTTATATGTCCCGATCCGATTCATGCTCTTTCTTGGATATTTTATTTGATGTAATGTAATTTGATGTATGAATTGGGACTATCACTAGGTCTCGCTTTGACTCTTAAATACATTAGCAGATGAGCTTTCGGTGGATTAGCTTCCTTTTTGGTAATATTTAGACTGAAATCAAATAATTAAGACAGCACGTATTATATTGTCACGTCATTTCAGTGACTTTACGAATGGCCATCGATGTGTGCGGCATCGATTAATTCTTTTTTCAGCACCGTGCCCAGGGACAGCTCCTCTAACGATGTATCTTGGGATGGACCTAACGATGTATCTTCACGCGCACGCTAAGGGATAGTCTGGGAAACACTCGTAGGAAACTCTGTCATTTCGCCAAGGTATACCTTGGGAAGGGTGGTAGTGCGGAGCAATTCGGCAAATCTGGGAAACGCGGCCCAGACCAGTCTGATCGGGGAAGGGGGGGGGGGGGGGAGGGGGACTCGACCATTGATCAATGGGCACTCGTCAGGCCATTTGGTTACTGGAGAATCTCTGCCCTGATCCCAGGGCTGAGAAGGGGAGTATGTGTCTATGTTCTTGCGTGTTTGTGTGTGTGAGAGAGAGTATAAGAGGGCGTGCGAGCAAAGTGAGTGTGTGGTGTATGTTTGTAACTCTATGTGCGACGGTGTATATATACATGTATATACATGTATACATGTATGTACTGTATGCATGTATGTATGTGCGCTGTGTTGGACGAGCTCCTCCCACTACACTGTCACTGCTCACGAAAGCCCTGCTCCCAGGCAACCCAGTCGCCTGGCAACACGCGCGCTGTTCATGGAGGAGTAGACGTCAACAACGAGGGAGGCGAGAGGAAGGGATGAAAAGATGGAGGGGACTCCACCATCGGTACAGCTTCCAACTTCTATTCATTTGTACCCCTTACACTCTGCAACTGGATCTGGAGTGGGAAAAAGAAATAATTGGTAGGAAAACATCAGGTGCCACGTTGGCAGCCACGTTGGTGGCCAATAAGCTGGAAAAAAACAGAGAGCCCCACCAGCTTTAGAAGCATTCAGTGTTGTTTTTTTGTCACCGTGGCTCCCAGATTTAATATTACCACGCTGCCAATTGCCGAGAGGGTCCTTCGCCAGCGCCACTCACGCGGCGGCTCGTCGTCCAATCGGTGGCCCCGCTGGCCTAATACGAAACGTGGCTCGGTTCCAGAGCTGTTATACCGTACAGCCGCAATTACCCATGATGCCTGCTTACCGCCATGCAATCAATGGTCCATTAGCACTCCACGGTGAACCCCAGACATACACACACACAGACGTGCGCGCACACACATGCACGTGCGCGCGCACGCGCATGCGCGCGCACACACACACACACACACACTGTCCTCTCTTTGCTGTACACTGGGGAAGGGGGGACACAAACACAGCAGCTACATTTATCATTCTCCCATAGTGTGTTCATCTATCCATCCATCCATCCATCCCTCTATCTACCATCCATCCATCCACCCATCCCTCTATCTACCATCCATCCATCCATCCATCCATCCATCCATCCATCCATCCATCCATCCATCCATCCCTCTATCTACCCATCCATCAATCCCTCTATCCATCCATCCATCCATCGATCCATCCATCCATCCCTCTATCTACCATCCATCCATCCATCCATCCACCCATCCCTCTATCTACCATCCATCCATCCATCCATCCATCCCTCTATTTACCCATCCATCAATCCCTCTATCCATCCATCCATCCATCGATCCATCCATCCATCCATCCCTCTATCTACCATCCATCCATCCATCCATCCATCCATCCATCCATCCATCCATCCATCCATCCCTCTATCCACCCATCGATCCATCCATCCATCCATCCATCCATCCATCCATCCATCCATCCATCCATCCATCCATCCATCCATCCATCCATCCATCCATCCATCCCTCTATCCACCCATCCATCCATCCCTCTATCCACCCATCCATCCATTCATCCCTCTATCTATCCATCCATCCATCCATCCATCCCTCTATCCACCCATCCATCCATCCATCCCTCTATCTATCCATCCATCCATCCATCCCTCTATCCACCCATCCATCCCTCTATCTACCATCCATCCATCCCTCTATCCACCCATCCAGCCATCCATTTATTGATTGCCTTGGTTACGCCCCCCAAAGAGCACCAACCTCTATCGGAGCATATGATATGATATGATATGATATGATATATTATATTATATTATATTATCTGAACTACTTGGAAAGTAAATTAAGAATGTGAACTTTGGCCTTCAAACTATGTTTCTTCAGTCTCTTCAGTTAGAACAAGCAGAGGTGCAGAGGTTAACCAGGATTAATGAGCTACAGTATATTGAAGTCAACACACACACACACACACACACACACTCTCTCTCTGTCTCTCTCTCTCTTTTCCTCTCTCTCTCTCTCTCTCTCCCTCTCTATCATTCTCTCTCCTTCTCTCTCTTTCTCCATCACCTTCTCTCTCCTCAGGGCTTTGCACCGTCTTCATAGCATGTTGTTTCTCCCTCCCTCTCCAGTATGAATGACATTCCATGTGGAACCAGATGGTGGACGCACTCTCATCTCCTTTGTAAATGATTCTCCTCATCCTCTGCCTGCGCCCAACACAGACCTGATTGTTGTTGTGTTAGATTTAAACCTAATGAGGCATCCGCCTCCCATTTCCAGGAGCTTAGATAGAGGCCAAAAATACCCTGTCTCATTTAACGGACATCACAGTCTTGTTATTGACTTGTGCTAGTATTCAGCATGGGGAAGAACCACACCTGGATGAGGATATGTTCATACGGTCATATTATATTACGCTTTTGACCGGATATGAACAAAACACCCACGGAAATCGCTAGAATTGCAGCTTCAGGACGTTGCCCTGTTTCTTTGGAACTCACTCATGCGATGCAGACGGCTATTCATCTGATCATTCAGGATCTGATGGCTATACAGTAAAGCATTATAATTAGCTCTGTATGATTCCCCATCATTGTGGCAATTGCCAGACACAAAACCGTATCATTGAAAGCGTTGCAACACCTCCAGACAGATATAGCTAGAAAGAGAGAAAAAAAAATCCCATTATTGCCTCCACTTCCCTCCATTCTCTCCCCCTCTCCCTTTCTCCCAGTCCCCCTTTTCTCCATCTCTCTCTTTTTCTCTCTCTGTCTTCCTCTTTCTGTTTCTTTCTCTCCCTTTTTCTCCCTCTTTCTCTCTACCTATCCCCCTCTCTCTCTCTCTCTCTCTCTCTCTCCCTCCCACTGCCTTGTCAAAAACGTCCGCATTCCAAAATATAGTTTCAGTCCACCTGCGTGTGGCAGCCAAGTGGTACAGTAATTATGTTGTCAGGCACGACACATGACATTGTCAGGGCACAATCCATGTAGTAACTAGGGGCGGTGGGGTGGGGGCGCTGTGGGACAAACATACTGTAATCAGAGCCCCCTCCTCCGCCCCCCCCCCGGCCATGTCGTACAGATGGTAGAGGTAGTTTGGGGACAATCAGACAGATAGGCAGGCCCATTACGCTTAGGCCTCCATTACAAACTACCTCGCAAACACACCGGCATGCCTCCCAACCTTCCCCTCTTCACATTTGTTACGTGACAGCGATATAGGGGCCCAGTTCCAAATCAATTGCTAGTGACTAAGCCAGAGATCCCGGCTAGCTGAGGCTGCTTTACTCACTGAACACAGCTGACAGGGGTCTGCTTCTCCCTCTCTGCTGAAAGTGACAAAACATCAGTGCCCCCTGCATGCAAGAGAGAATGTGTGTGTGTGTGTGTGTGTGGGTGGGGGGGGGGTTGAGGGACAGAGGGTCCGGCGATCTATAGGGATAGAGGTCCGGGCCCAGCTCTGATGTACAGTACGTTAGCTAGTTGTGGCTGCTTTGCCCACTCAGTTGATGGGGGCCTCAACTAACGCTGTGTAGAGAGACGGAGGAGTGGAAAGTATTGCCCCCTGTTCAGTATGCTTAGAACGGAAAGGGAATCAACCGTCTATTATAGTCAGAATAGACCTGCTAGCTTTGTCACTTGCAGCGGAGAGAGAAAGAATAGGCTGTTCTGATTCCTGTCTCCCTCTCAGTATCACAGCCGCCACGATGCAGCGATTGAATTCGCCAGGGAAATCCACGATGTGTGAAAAAACAACAACAACATCAACTATGGTTGAAATACTATCAGTATATATAAACACAATATCTGTGCATTTCTGTATAGGGTATCCAGGTTCAGTGGAATTGCTGGGTGACACATTTTAATATGTGCCCTGCAAAACTGTCATTTCTCTCTCCCTGGGCTAAAGGTTGATTTTGCTTAGGGCTATAATCTGTAGCGATGGGCAGTTGTCCCAGACACAGATTAAGGTAACCCTTATGTGTATTGAGGAGGGTCTCTTTATCAATGAATGGATGCTATCAACAGGTATTACACACCACCAAAACATTATTCTTTGTTTTCAGCCTCTCTTCCTTGTAGAAGAATTATTTGATCTAAAGTAAAAAAAGATTTGCCAAGGTTCGCTCAAACAGGTCAGGTCTGATTTATTGAGAAAACATATACGAGCGCAAGGAGTGGTCGAGAATACAGACACGTGACATAAGGAAGGGCGGTAAATCTTGCAGGGATAATAACAAAGGATGGTTATTCTAGGGCAGACGTGTCTAGGTGTGTCAACCTCCTGAAGAGAGGTCATCCTGTCATAAATGAGATGAGCACAGCTATGTGAAAGGTTGAGGGAGGTGGTGAAATTACAATTTCTATGACAATTCCCCCGTATGTGCCTAACAAGGCACATAAAAATATATAAACTTCAAATATAAAATAAGCATATCACAAAAATCAATTCCAAACACAAAGTGTAAACACTCAACTCTATGCTATACATGTGGAAAGGAAGTAATCTCTTTTTCTCCACTAGGTAGAGCAGAGTAAAAAAAAAACAGAATTTTATTAATGAACATTTAACAAAAAATTGATTATTTTCTTTCCACATGCAAATCATGCACCAAAACTTGGTTCAAATTTTTTTGATGGGAAACAAGGTAAAAGATGACATGATTACTAGTTTAAACCAGTCAATATTTTGAAAAAGGGGAAAAAACCTCTTGTTCCATTTAGCGCAAAAACCCAATAGAATTTACCCTTCAAAACCATTTTCAGCTCATTATAACTCTTCTAAACAAATATCATACATTTCTTCAAGATAATTTCAAAGTTCATTCACTCCTGTTGTGGACAATCGAATGTCATTGGGGAAAACAAGGCGACTCCTCTTCTGGATCGCAGCTTCCATGTCTCATTGTCACAATGTTCAATGTTGGTTCCAGAGAGTGTGTGTGTGTATGTGGTGTATTGTGAGGTCATGGCTGTTGAGCCTTTCCACGTTGCCATAACAACGACCATGAGAAGGAGGTGACCAGCAAGGTCACTCCTCCTCCGATTGCTCATCAGAGGAGAGGACAGTGTGGCGGCCCACTGCTTTGCCCTTGAGATCTCTGGTTCGGCTGCATGGACAGTTCTCTGCTGCTTGGACCCGCCGACAATAGCTTGCATGGACCCACAAAATCCTCTCAGCTACTTTGACAGCTATTCCACACAGGCCTGAATGCCATGGTCCTGACTGCTCCATCTTCTGCGGGTAGGTTCACTCTGCCACCTTTACTTCTCTTCCATGTCTTCTGGCCTCTTCTTCTCAGGCTGCTCGTCTGCTCCTCTGGTCTGGGACGCCCCGGCAACGGCTCTCATGGACCCACGAAGTCCTCTGAGCTACTCTGACAGCTGTCTGTGTGGTGAGTTGAATCCCAACTACATGCGGTTGAATTTCACCCGCAACCGGCCAAAGGAGTGCCCGTTTCTATACTAACCTGATCTAAAATCTAACAGTTTAGATTGCCAACAAACAATCTAAACTGTACATCAACTGCAAGGGAGCAAATGAGTCACAAGACCAAAATCACACTTCTTCTGAAAGACAACCCCGGTCAACGAAACAAGGACGAAGTCAAAGAACAATGCAATATCACCAATCATATATCGCTATTGTTGAGTTACAACTCCTTAGGTCGCCCACCCAACTACCCCGCGGGGCTTTGTTTTCAGAACACGCCAGACCAACAACACAATCCGAAACGAAAACAAGGCAAATACCACCCTAAAACATAGAGGATTCATTCTCAACCTACTGTGAGTTCAGCCGTGTGGAGCAACGAGGCGGACTTCCCCAAACCGATGCGAATAGACGCAAAGAGAGAAGAATTTCCAGAGCTTTCTAAAAGACTCCACACATCTGCTACCTCGTTTGTCCACTCCACTCGAACCAACACAGCAGTCGCCCCTTTTCACAACTCCGTCGCCAACTGTAGAATAATTATTTGATCTAAAGTCAAAAAGGATTTGCCAAGGTTCGCTCAAACAGGTCAGGTCTGATTTATTGAGAAAACATACAAGCGCAAGGACTTCCAGGATAACGCACGTGAGTGGCATCCAGCAGAAGTGGAGTAGGCTCGTCTTGCACCGCCTTATATTCAAGCAATACACAGGTATGACGCTTCCAGGGATGTGATTGGCTAACCCATCCGTACACGTCATAATAAATGGTGGACATCATCAACAGTGGTCAAGAATACAGACACATGACATGAGAAAGGGCGGTAAATCTTGCAATCTTAGCTGGGCCAGACAGCGAACTAGTATTGGTATTCATAATTAACACAATAGCCTACAGCCTATAATTCAAAAACAAAGACGTAAGGAAACTTATAGTTAAAACCCATGGCGGGAAATAAACAAAAAGAATACAATTTCGAAAGAAACAAAGACACATTAAACACCTATGTAACTCACCCAGCAACCGGTGTCCTTTGTTCTCCCTCTTGCTCGATGGCGGATCACCGGAACGGTGTTGTTGTTTCCTTCGTCTCCCAGACGACCAGCTGGACAAGCTGCCTGGACAAGAAGAAGAGATTTAACCATCAACAAAGGAAAATAAAATGATAATTTTATTATTTCATTAAAGCTGTCAATAGTTGAGAATAGGCATGGACAGGATACTGGAAATTTAACCAGAGTCTTCTTCAAGATTAGTAAGTAAGAGGTTCATCCGTTTTATCATTTTTTTCTATTAACATTGGTACAGAAAATTTTTCAAATGTACCTATAGATTACATGCAATGTCTTAGTCATCACAGAAAAAGAACAATTGAAAATCTAAAGAGCAAATTTTAATATCGAAAATAGAGGGACTGACTCATATAGATAACTCCTCAGACATATCTCATGACCAGGTACATGAACTGGACAATACACAGAGGGAATTGGAAGGTTTAATAGAAGAAAGATGGAATCAGATTTAATACCAAAATAGGCAGATGGATGAAGAAAGGGGAGACATGTATAAAACAAGACTAGACAAGCTTGACTCACCACCTGAGACAAGTCCAGAAACCTTTCAAAAAAAGATATCACTAAGCTTGTATCGAACAATGGGGAAACAGTACTTACATTATCAGACATCCTAAAGGAGGAGGAAAGGTATTTCACTAAGATGTTCTCCTTTCAGTCCCACCTATTCAACTAGATAATGGAAGCTGTCACAGGCTCTTTCCAGAGGGGTATGAGGAAAATCTTTTACTGTTCAGATGAAGCTGCCTGTATGTGAAGGCCTGATTACAGAGGAGGAACTCATTTCTGCCATAATGCCCTTTAAAGCAGGGAAAACTCCAGGGCTAGATGGAATACCCATAGAAGCTTATTAGAGATTATTTAATTTAATGAAAGAACCATTACTTTCCTGTTTTAGTTTCACTTATAATGCCGGATACATGTCTAGCTCTCAACAGGAAGGCATTATTTCATTACTTTTAACCAAATGGTCAATATAAGGACCCAGTATTATATCTTAAGAATTGGAGACCAATTTCACTCCAATGCTACGATGCTAAGATACTTGTGCAAAGTGTATAGCAAATAGATTGAAGAATGTGTTACAGGATATTATCCATCAGGATGAATCAGGGTTTATGCAGGGTCTCTACATTGGCAATAATTTTTTGTTGTAATTAATTGTTAGTCATGGTGTCAGTTATGAGTCATGCAAAAAGGCTGGTTTGATATCCATTGCTGATCTAGAGAAGGCTTTTGATGAAGTTCATTTGGATTTTATTTTTATGAGCTTAGAATTTTTTCAATGTGAGGAATCACTGATTAAGTGTGTTAGAGCTTCGTATAATGGCACCATCTGCAAAATTATTAATAATGGATATATCTCTAGGTCAGTACTTAATGAGAGGAGTTAAATAAGGACGCCCTTTGTCTCCTTATTTATTTATTTATTTATTTATTATTACAATGGAATTGTTAGCTATTAAAGTAGGATCTAATGTGGACGTGGAGGGGCATGAAATAGGGGGCAGACAAGCAAAGCTGTCAATGTATGTGGATGATGCAAGCTTTCTGCTAAGCCCCAAACCTTCCTGTTTGGAAGCCCTGCTTGAAGATATGGAATGTTTTTCAAAAATCTCTGTTTAAACCCAAACTTTGGAAAATGTGTGATTTGGTAACACTTTACAATAAGGGTACATTATAAAGCATTAGTTAATGCATTATTAAGCATTAAGTAACAGTTAACTAATGTCTCTATTAACCATTTACTAATGTTATTTATGTTAACTTAGGTTAACTCACCTAACCCTAACCTTAACCCTAACCTTAACTAAGGTATTAATTAACATTAGTAACCTAACCTAACCCTAAATAAGCATTAGTTAACAGTTAACTAATGTTTGTGACCCTTATTGTAAAGTGTGACCTGTGATTCTAAAAATAGGTGCATTAAATGGTATAAATTTGAGGTTACTATATACATTTCCGATTACATGGACTGATGGACCAGTCAATGTATTAGGAGTAGTTATCCCGGAGGATTTAAAGGACCTAAGTACAATCAATTATAATAATAACAAAATGGACAAGGTGGACAGAATTCTACAACCATGGAGGGGAAAACACAACACTCTTTAGAATGAACCAAAGATATTTGTATTTCTCTGGAGTAATAAATCAGGAATAATTAAAAAAAAAGTACTATCTATAATAATGATTATGAACAGGGTGGTTTAAATCTAGAAATGGTATGCCTTACACAAAAGGCGGCCTTTGTTCATAAATTGTACCTGAATAACAATTGGTTATCATTCAGGTAACTGGAAAATTGTCATTCACTGCTCCAAAGAAGGGTTTACCCTTTTGTACAAATTCAACCTTGTCACATTTAGTTGAGCCTATGCTTGGAGACTTTTTAAGGCCGTTTTTAAGGGAGGCAATCCAGAGTTGGCTATGTTTTCAGTTTCACCCTCCAGAAGGCAGGGAGGAGATTCTACAGTATAACTCTAATACTGTGATTGAAGGGAAACCAGGGCTGCATTCCGAATCACATACTTCTACTTCGTACTACAGCTGCACCTAGAAAGTACATACTTTGTAAGCACCCAATTGGGACAAGCACAAGTTGCGTAGCGCTTAATGAAAAGACGGTCATGAAATGATCATTCAACTTGTGACTGTCACAAGAGTGGGAAAAAAAAAGATTGCTAAACATCGGTACCTGGCGCACCCACCACTTACTCCATCTGTTGTGATTGGCAGAGCTGACATCGTGGAATGAGCCGGGGGGAGGAGGGGGTGGATGGGGGGGGGATGGTTGTGGGGCTTGCTGCTCCATCTGCTCCCTGTCAATCTGCATCACCCAGGCCTTGCTGCCAGCCACGCTGAAGGTATGTGGAGTAACTAGCATACACACACACACACACACACACATAAGCACACACATGCACACACACACACACATTCATAAGCACACACATGCGGGCAGAGTAACTACCATACACACACACACACACACACACACCACCCTCCACCATAATAATAAAAGTACACTGCAGTGTAGCGATCAGGGCTCTGAGAGGGCTTCCTTTTACTCCCACCCGACCACTCTGCCATCACCAGCCCGGAGCCACACCGTATCACAGCTTCAACAGGACTTAGCTGTCCTCTCCAGGGTCGTGTTTCAACGCTCTAAACATGACTCCTCCCTTCCTCCACTCCTCGTGGCTATCTGTGATCTAACGTGATTGGATAGGTGAAAGCATGCGGTCCAGCTGTTATGAATCCATCAGATCATTCAGGTCAGATCAGTGATTTAGGAGGGACGGAGGAAGGGGCTGCTGTTTTAGAGTTTTCAAACGTGGGCTTTTGAAAATGTCCCTGTCGTCTTATTATAGACTGCTGGATTACCAGGGCCGCATCCACAGCCACTCACGCTCGCCCACCAAGGCATGAGGAAGACCAGGAACACCGCCTGGTCCTCTCTCCCCCCGCCTCAGCTTTTTCCACCAATTAGGACCCCCAGGGAAGAGTGAGGGGGTGGGGAGGAGGCGGGGGGGGGGGGGCTGGGGAGGAAGGCGGGCTTCTCAGACACACACACACACACACACGCACACACACACACCAGTTGACACCAGCACGCCCTTCACGCCGGGAGCTGTCAATCCAATTACGGCCGGTTCACTCCCACACACACACACACACACACACACACACACACACACACACACACACACACACACACACACACACACACAAACACACGGCGTTCGCCAACACGTCTCCCCTCCCGGGCTCCGGCGGCCACGGCAGAGGTCCTTTTATTTATCTGCGCCTCCTGCGAGAGCGGGAAGTTGGGAGCACTCCAACTCATCAAGGCATGCATACGAAAGCCAGCGTGTCAGCGCGCGCAGGCACTTCAAAGCGACACCTCTGCGCCTCGCCTTTCCTGTTGTCGTTGGCGTAGTTCTCCGTGCCAGTCTTTCAACAATCTCCTTTGAACATCCTGCTGTCTCCCTCTCTTCTTCGTATTGTCTAGGCATTCCCTGCTTTTTTCTTTCATGTTGTTTACAAGAGATTTTAATTATTTCCCCGCCATGCCACGCTTAGCTCTAGGTGTGAGATTGACCCTGATTTATTTTGGGGTTGCATTCCATTGTATGCCTCACGGATTTTCCAAATTCTCATTCAACGTTTTCATAATGTAAGACTCACTGCTATGCCACACAAACAAACGTGTCTACGAAGTAAGGTAGCAAGGAATCAACATATGAACTCTTGGTCCTTTTAGTGTCCCGGGGTTCACATCTGGGGCTCTTAAATAACCCAGCATGGCCTCACCCCCTGGGGCTTGGACCTGCTGTCCCTCCCCCCAGGGTTGTGTGGATGGTGGTGCTAGATAAGAGCTCTCTGCAGACATGACATTATGACATCCCTGTGAAAGAGAGAGAGAGAGAGAGAGAGAGAGAGAGAGAGAGAGAGATGGGTCTTTCAGAGAAGGGTAATGCGTTTCCTGTGTTCTCTCCCTGTCCTCTCTGAAATATGTCTCTTCCTCGCTGGTCTATTTTGAAAGCTCCTGGACACTCATCAAGACCCACTTCCTGTAAGCCCTCCCGGTGGTTGACCTCAGAAGGATTTCTTTTAATGTAATTTCCTTGATTTAGGTTTTTCAAACGGTTGTGCTTGTGATTATTGTTGATGCTTTAGAGACTGAAGGTCTCTCCTGTGGCATTTGAACAATCCATTTGGAATAAATTATGCAGAAGATCTTTCACGCAAGATCAGAAGTGCTCCCCGCCCTGCATGACATATGATAATGAGATTGGTGTTCATTCACCATACCCATGCATGGCATATATCTTTGTCACTAAGTAAAAAAAAAAAAAGAAGCTCTTTTGCACTGATCCTTCCTTCCTTCCTTCCTTCCTTCCTTCCTTCCTTCCTTCCTTCCTTCCTTCCTTCCTTCCTTCCTTCCTTCCTTCCTTCCTTCCTTCCTTCCTTTCTTTGTTTTTATCTTTCTTTCTTTCTTTCTGCTGCAGGCTTCCCAAGGAAGCTAAACCGTCATTTTGCTAGTCAAGCCACTGAGATTCACACACACACACACACACACACACACACACACACACACACACACACAATGTGCAAACATTTACTCATAATCCCAGTATATCAACTACCATCAACACAACAGACAATCCCAGCAGTATATCAACTGCCCACCAACACGACAGACAGAATCATGTTGATCCATTAACATTTCAAATGGATGCTAATTGATTGGTCATGTCTGAATGGCAAATTTAACACACATGATTCATCCGGTCATTAAATATACACCCGATGTTGTTGTTGTTGTTTGGTTCAGTCGCCAATTTTGTCACAACATCCCATCATGGATTCTCTAGTAATCTACACTGTCATCACCAACACATTCAAAGGGAGGCAGGGAGAAGGAACAATAGCAATATCTTATTTTTACTTTTTGCTAAAAACAAGCATCTGTACCAGTATTTACAGTTATTGCCCTCCCATAGATAATATCATGGCATATGTCTTTTCAGAGTAGTCACTGAATTGATCTTGAAAAGCATGTGTCATTGGAAATGACATAGTATATATACTACAGTGTATACACTGTATAGTAGATTATGGAAAAGACCAGACTAGCATGCTAACTCTAAGGTACTGAAGGAACTGCCAGAGGTCACGAGGACAAACGCGCCCTAACCTAATAACGACCGTTCTACAGAACCCGAATAAATGTCTTCCTCTACCTAAGCGACATGAAATATCCCGCGGGGTGCGCGGTGATGATGGTTCCCAGCATAGCGCCGGTGCGGCTAGCCGCTGTCCACGCTCGTCATCCACAGCCGCTCCGCCCGGAGGAGTCTCACCTTGGAGACCTCGCCGCTACGACGGCGCCGGGGCTCGTCGGCCCGGGTTTCGGTGTGCTGCGGCGATCCGATCACTCAAACATGAGGAGACAAATCGATTAATTTATCTGTTTGCAGCATCTGAGCCGCAAGTGTTAGTGTGTGTTTGTGTGTTTGTTGATTCTCTTGTCCTTTCCAAATAGCCTCCTTTCATTCTGCGGTTGTGCCAAAGCACGTGGCATTTCTGGCAAGCATGCATGCAAGTTCTTAGTTAAAGGGGTAGTATGCTATTTTGGACATTTAGCCCTATATGTGGTCGATCTACCATGAACCTGAAACATGCCCCATTGACTTCCATTGTAACCCAGAGAGTCTGCATAAATACTGGAACAATCAATGAAATTACGGTCTCTATGGTCCAAAATAGCACACTTTAATGCTTTTGGAGTTAGTTACACATACACATACGCACGCACGCACGCATGCACACACACACACACACACACACACACACACAAACACACACACAAAGGGTTCTTAACATATTTTTTTCACCATCCTCCCGGAACAGTCCCAAAATACAATCTAAGCCATCCTGAAATGAATGTGGAAGGTCACAAATTTAAAATCTTTGTTTTTCAAGATCATGAGTCAATATTGGCAGTGACAGGCATTTGTCTTAGTAATATCAGTTTGCCGGTCTAGCTGTTTAGTTCGCCGGTGTATATTTAGTAATAACTGTTTTGATTGGTGTGTGTGTGTGTGTGTGTGTGTGTGTGTGTGTGTTGTCAACGTGGCTTAATAAGAACTGTGTGCTACACACTTGCAGTCAGTTTCATTTTCATCGCCATTCATTGTAACGTTAGCAGTTTTTGTTTTTATCTCGTCCCAAATTCGGGTTAGGGTTAACCCTAACCCTAACCCTAACCCATCCTAAAATGTATTTACATCTTCCCTGATCACACACACACACACACACACACACACACACACACACACACACACACATTACAATAATGTAATCTCACTTATCAAGTGCAGCCGTATGAGTGAAGAGGATCGCTTATCGTGTCATCTTTTCATCTTTCATCAGGTCATTCTGTTCATTAACAAATGGCTGAAGAACATAAGTAGATGATTTGTTACACTTTTTAATATTAATTCATTCTTAATTAATGGCTTATAAATGCATTATAACTGATCGTTATTATAAAGTGTCTCCCCAGGTTGTTTTGGTGATCTTGGACTGTTCCCCTTGGACTTCTTTTTGCCTCTTGAACCATCTGTCTCACGACACATGGGGGGAAGATAGTCGGTGTCGTCTTCTGGATCTCCAGAATCGAAAGAAAGTACATAAATCACAATGCACATGAAATGAATAACACTGAAAACCTGTCATATATTCATATTCATGAAGAAAATACCACGTTTCCACTACAGTACCACAAAGGAACATGCGTCATATGGGTGGGTCAACATGTTCCCTGTGCTCTTGTTTAGGTTGGGAATTCTCTACATTTTCAAGTTCAAGTTCATCAAGGGTGTGAATGAGGATTCTGTTGTATATATCATCTGTGTGGTCAAACCATATGCCCTTTTTTACAATATTATTCTCTGAGATCTAGTCCAACTGGATGAGATGGTTATTAAAATGCATTCATAAAAACAGAGCAGGGGCATGAAAGATAGGTGTGACACTTTTTCCCCTTCCTTGTGACAGGGCTACTGTCATTTTCCTCTCTCTCTCTCTCTCTCTCGGATGATGGAGGAAGGACCCTGGATGGACCCTAGTCCTCCAGCAGAGGAGAGAGGGATGGAGAGAGGAGAAAGGGAGGAGAGAGGAGAGGGGGAGGAGAGAAGAGAGGAGAGAGGAGAGGGGAGGAGAGAGGGAGGAGAGAGGAGAGGGGAGGAGAGACGCACCTATTATTTCCTTCCTCACTCTGCTTCCTCCCTCGTTTCATCTGCTCACACCTCCTCTTCTTCTCTCTCGTTCCTGTCTCCCTCTCTTCCTCTACCTGAACACGTGCGATTATTCCTTGTAATGGTCTCTGCAGCACACACACATGCATGCGCGCACACACACACACGCACATCAGCAGATCCCGCCAGAGTATGCCTTGACAGCATACTTGTTCGTGTGTGTGTGTGTGTGTGTGCGTGTGTGTGCATGCATGTGTGTGAGTGGTGTGCATATGTCATCATTTAGTTCTGATTATTCTGTAGTTAGGAGTGACTTGATATAAGTGGTATTATGTATGTAGACATGACTGTGAATTAACATGTCCATACAAGTGTGCATACATGCATCGCATATAGCTGCATATAGCTGTCATACATTATACTTCCATGTTAAAGCCTTCCTCTCCTCCACATCCCCCTCTCTACCCTTCTCTTTCCTCTCCTCCCATCCCTCTCTCCTCCTCTCTCCTCTCCATCCTCTCTCCTCTTCTCCTCTCCATCCTCATGTCCTCCCTCTTTCCTCCCTCCCTGTCTTTTCCCTCTGTCCTCCCTCTCTCCTCTCCATCCCTCTGCCCCCCTCTCCTCTCCATCCCTCTCTCCTCCCCTCTCTTCTCCTCTACCTCTCTCCTCCCTCCTCTGTCTATCCTCCCCTTTCCTCTCTCCATCCCTCTCTCCTCCATCTCATCCCTTTCTCCTCCCCTCTCTTCTCTTATTCCTCTCTCTTCCTCCCTCTCTCCTCCCCTCTCCCTCTCCTCCCCCCCCCTCCTCTCTCCTCTCTTCTCTCCTCCCCCTCTCCTCTCTCCTCCCTCTCTCCTCTCTCCTCCTCTCCCCTCTCCTCTCTCCTCTCTCCTCCCTCTCTCCTCCCCTCTCCTCTCCCTCTCCCTCTCCTCTCTCCTCCCTCTCTCCTCCCCTCTCCTCTCTCCTCTCTTCTCTCCTCCCCCTCTCCTCTCTCCTCCCTTTCTCCTCTCTCCATCCCTCTCTCCTCTGCTGGAGGACTAGGGTCCATCCAGGGTCCTTCCTCCATCATCCGTCGCTTTCTGCCAGTGAAATGGGCCGCTCAGCGCATCCAGATGAGTTGTTTATCATCAAGGTCCACCTCACATGTACACACACACACACACGCACACACACACACACACATACACACAGCACCCTCGTCCTCAGGCGTATCCATCACTTGTCCCTCGTTTCTGGCTGCATACACACCCTCTTCTCTTCCCTCGATGCTGAGTGAAATACAACACGGTCAACACACTCTCTCTCTCTCTCTCTCTCTCTCTCTCTCTCTCTCTCTCTCTCTCTCTCTCACACACACACACACACACACACACACACACACACACACACACACACACACACACACACACACACACACACACACACACACACACACACACACAATCAATTCATGCCACAGGGTCATCCCTCTTGCCAGACAGCTGGGGTCCTATCATTGAAGTGTGTAGTTCAGTTGTCTCTCTTCTGTGTGTTTAAAAGTGTTGTTGATACTCTAGCAATCACTGAGACAGCCTAGAAAATAGTGCCATGACTCTGCATTAAATTAGGGATTGTACTAACGGCGAGTCATTAATTCCTCCTCATCTGGACTAACGAGTACAGTATGCTTTATATGCAGTAAATAATGTGTCCTGTTTTTTGCCCCCAACACACACACACACACACACACACACACACACACACACACACACACACACACACACACACACACACACACATATTCTCACATGATGCCTTCTCCATGTCTGTGGTGTGTTCGTTCTAGAGTTTCAGCACCAGGGGAGTGGACAGCTTCAACCTTTGTCTCTAGAGTTTCAGCACCAGAGGAGCGGACAGCTCCCCCTATGTCTTTAAACCAGGAGAGTGGACAGCTCCTCTATCTCTCTCTCTCTAGAGTTTCAGCACCAGGGGAGCGGACAGCTCCTCAATCTGTCTCTCTAGAGTTTCAGCACCAGAGGAGTGGACAGCTCCTCTCTCTGTCTCTCTACAGTTTCAGTACCAGGGGAGTGGACAGCTCCCCTCTCTGTCTCTACTCCTCCACCTGGCTGCTCCTGTTGCCTAAGAAAATGAACGGGCATCAGTAGGCAGAGGCAGCAACGAGAGAGAGAGAGAGAGAGAGAGAGAGAGAGAGGGTTCATTTCCCGCCTCCTCCCCTTGTTGCTCCTGATGGAGCCTCCGTCTCAAGCCTCAGATACACTAAAAGACTTTCACAATCTTAACAGATTATGTAATGACTGGGAGTATACACTAGATGACTGGGAGTATACACTAGACGACTGGCTTCTGATGATTTTTGTATGACAACTGAAAAACTGGGTATCGCACATTTAACGACTGGACGAGTTTACACTACACGATTGCGACTGCTCAAAAATATCAAACATGTTTGATATGCTCCGACTCGCTCCGACTCGGATCGGGAGAAGCCTGTTCTCATCATACACTTGCCGATTTAAATCTGTACCCCATACGCTTACAGATTTCTGTGCCAAATTGCCACTCTGACTACCCCCAACTAGTGCAGACTGCTGCCGACTAGGACAGACTCGGCAGGATTGTGAATCGTGTATAAAATCGGGCATAATATCTTGTAGTGTATCTTCAGCTTCAGTTGATTGGCCACGAGAGACAGGATGGAGGGAGGAAAGGGATTTGAGGACAAAGAGAGGACCGAGGACACACACACAAACACACGCACCCACACAGACACACAGACACACACAACCACATACAGTACAATACATGCAGGCAATACATGTACACACATACACATGAACACACACAAACACACATGGTTGTGCCTTTGCACGCACGCACACACACACACACACACACACACACATGCTCAATAGTGGACATTGTGTAAACTGGAGAGCTCAAATGAGGGTCAAGATGGAGGGTCTTAATTAGGTTCCAGTCCAACTCTGAAAAATAGGGAGGAGCCGTGATGTGGAATGAGGAAGGTCTTACATCACCACAATCCTCCAAATGTCTTTTCTCTCCTCCTTTCAAAGCCCTTCCTCTCCCCCGTTCGTCTGTGCCACTCCGTCCGAGAGACGGGAGAATAGGTGCCCTTCACCGTGAAATACCTCCGATACGTCTCTCGCTGACAGCTGTTCTCCCCGGGCACCATAAGAACGAGCTGATCGTGAGAAGGACCCCTGCATAGGAGCCCCAAAGGGAGTGCCAGACCAGTCCTATATCACCGCTCCATCCATGCGTTCATTCCTGAGTGTCCATAGTACAGCGCCTGGACAGTCCTCCCTCTCATATAGACGATGACATTATTCCTGCCTCTAAGTGTTCCTATCAATTAAAGAGCAGCGGTAGGAGTGCTTAGGGCAGCGTTTACGGGTTCCGCTGGTCGGCCTGTCATCCTTATAGATGACCACTCAAGGAGCCTGCGGGATCTCTACTACTGGACATGCGTTCGTGGTCAGAGGTGGAATCTGTCTTCGACGCACAGCCGACGCCCCCGGGCGTGACACGTTAAGAGCGGGGGGGGGGGGAGGCGGCCCCCGGGTAGGAGTGTTCGACCGCGCGTCTTTGAGGTCAGCGCTGTGTGCAAGCCCCCCCCCCAGCGCCCCCCCCCCCAGCGCCCCCCCCCCCCCCCCCCATCTCCGAACCCAGAGTCAAAATCCAACTAAAGAGCACGCGAATAGACCCTTTTTTTTTCTTCTTCCATGCATGAAATGGATTTACGGGCAGAAGCACGCACACACACACACACACACACACACATCTAAGCACATACTGAGATATTTCAACATGGCTTTCTCAAAGAAATGACAAAAAGGCAAAAGAGCTGTGCGCACATCCAACCTTACTTACAAACTAGGCCAGGTGCTGGATCTTGGAGTACACTTAGAGAGAAAACTCCTCCAGCGTGAGACCTTTTGGATTTATAAACTCAATACCATGTCACCTAAGGGACTTAATGAGAAGTATGACATTAAGCCCTTTCTGTGAACTGGTGTTTGGTGCGTTCACTCTCCAAACGGTGTAGCCTACATTGTTGTAGGCCTATTCATTGCACTTTGACAAGTCCATATTATCTTTTTTGTATCTGTTTTTTTGTATCTGTATCTAGATGGATGTATATAGGCTATTCATAATGTCAGTATGATGTGTTTATATATTTGCAGCCTCTAACTGCACCTTTTAGCCTAATTGACTGGCACGTGATGTCAGATGTGATGTCACAGGCTCTCAGCCTATATATACCTGCTACCTGTCATTTGAAGCTTTGAAGTTGCCTGATGAAGACCTAAGGGTCGAAACGTTGCCATATTTTCAATAAAGTGAACCGGGAGAAATCAGTGTGCGGATCTTCCCTCTTCTCAAAGAAATGCCCATTGTCCAGTCCACTATACTAATACAGTATTGTCATACAGTATATATTGCCAGACTGGTTATATAAAAGCAGAGAAAGGAATCCACCAGAAGCAGGTCAAAGTTGTCTTACATTCTGTAAAAGCAGAGAAAGAATTCCACTAGGGGCAGGTCAAGGTTGGGCCTCATGGTTTTTTCAATTGTTGGCCACCAGTGCCGGAAAGCTGACCGTGCCCTGGAGGTACAATAGAACAGAACCCAGATAGCAAGCAGATGTGTAATAATTCTGGGCCATATATGGGCCGGAACTAAGCCACAAGGGCAAGATCTGGCCTGTATATGGCCCAGATCCGCTTGCTATCTGGGAATACAACAAAATCACTGGATCTTCTCTCAGACTCATATCTCACAGTCAGGCCATAATATACGTATGTAAATATGGGACTCAATGGGACAATTTCATTAAATGTCATAAATCAAATCAAATCAAAAATCATAATACATAATACATAACAGTAAGATTTCATCCTTTTTGAGGTTTCATGGCACTGTTACACATGAGTATACATGCTTGATTACTACCTTCCTACAATGGTTTTGCATTGTACTATAGCTCATTTACACATACTGTAGTCATTCGCGCAGGGCGACTATTACAGTACACAGACGCCCGAGTGCCCGTGCGGAGTATCGGAAGGTATATCAGTGCACAGCTAACGATGAGTAGCATGGCCTGACCCCTGGCATTTTGACAAGATTACATCTACCCAGAATTCAATTAGGTGCCAGCTTTGGTCACTGGCCTCCGCTTCGGGCTAGCCGTAATTATAACAGATGGCTCTATATTATCCTCTGTATTATTCGCAGCTACAAGCGTCCCGTATTTCTGAGGTGGATTCTCGTCTGGGTGTGTGTGTGTGTGTGTGTGTGTGTGTGTGTGTGTGTGTGTGTGTGTGTGTGTATGTGTGTGTTTGTGTGTGTGGTGTAGTAACTATAGCTGTTTTCTGTAGCCCTGAAACAGTAATCTTAAGAATTCATTAATTCATTGCAACACACATGTACTGTATGCAGTACATTTTTGTTGGCTCGTAGAAGTCCTCATACAAACTTGACAATACTCAGGCTATCCATCCACCAACCTTCACAATTCCATGCGAACCCATCCAATTGCTGAGCTGAAGTGTGTGTGTGTATGTGTGTGTGTGTGTGTGTGTGATCAAAGCATCTGTAATCCAGTGCTGGCCAGATAGAGCTGCTTTGTCGCCATGTCCCAAGGTCCCCTCTCCTCTCCTTTGAATTCTGTCACAGATAATAGTGGAGTATAAAACCTCTCCCAGATAGCAAGCGGATCTGGGCCATATACAGGCCAGATCTGACCCTTGTGGTTTAGTTCCGGCCCATATATGGCCCAGATCCGCTTGCTTTCTGGGCTTCGAGGCACTTTACACTGCAGGCTGCCGTACAGCTGGCGAGGGGTAGATCAAGGTATCCGAACCAATGTGTGTGCGTGTGTTTGTGCATGTGTGTAGGGCTGAGTGTACCTATAGGTATGCGTAAATCTGAGTATTTTTCTGTGAGTGCCTGCGTGTTTGGTGTGTGTGTGTATGTGTGTGTGCGTGTGTTCGGACCCCGCCTACCGCCCCGGCACTTAGCGGACCGTGCGTCGGTCCGGCCGCCTCTAGGCTGTGTACCTGCCGTGTCAACGGGCCGATAATCAGATTAACGGAGCCGTCGCGTCCTGGCGTTAGAACACCTCGGAGACTGCCAGCGCTTTATCTGACGGTTCGCCTGCCCAGGATGGCCGACACGCCTCTCTCCACGCTCAGGTAGCAGAGAGGGGGACAGAGACATAAATCATCATGCCCTGGAGGCCAGGAGGGAGAAGGTACGAGTGGAGAGAGAGAGATAGATAGAGGTGGGGGGGCAGACAGGTAGACAGAGAGAGGGAGAGATAGTGGGAGAAAGAGGGTAGGCAAAGGGGGGGTGGAGAGAGAGATAGAGAGAGAGAATGAGAGAGGGAGAGAGAGAGAGAGAGGGAGGGAGAGAGAGAGGGAGGGAGAGAGGGAGGGAGGGAGAGCGAG
>NC_140250.1:4301106-4328606 GCF_949987555.1 Borostomias antarcticus | reverse complement strand
AATGGCATATTAACGCACTATTCACCAGTTATGATGAGTATGTAGTACGTTCCTACTGCATAGCATGTGGATTTCATGTATGCGAGAAATGCCCGGATGTACAGTATACTTGATTAGTAAGGATTTCTGAGTGTGCGGAGTGAGCTTACTGCACAAACTCAACCGCTCCACAATGCATTGCGTCTCTTCAGATGGTGCAACCATGGACTGTGAGGCAGACAGTCCTACTGTAGATGCTCAATCTGTAAAGCCAATCATACTGAACTTTTTCCATTTTGTATAGGCCTGGCGTGGGTTATCTACCAATACACTGAGAAAGACATCAAAACCAGACTCATTCCCCACCCACCTCCATCCTCATCTTATGCATTTAAACTCTCTGGTTCCACACCAAACACAACCCAGCCAACACAGCCCATTCACACTGACTCAACAGAATGCAAAAATCACCACTGAATTTATTTATGGAATTACTTAACAGCTTCACCTTCAACCAGCATTTCCGCCTTCTCCACCCAAACAAACAACAACAAAAAAAGCAAATAATAAACAACCGTGGATACATCCTAGAACTGGTCTGCTCCACTGGCGTTAACATCCACCATCACCAATAATCATGTACATTAAACTCTTCACTTCCATGAATACCTCCACCTGCACTCTGGACCCCATCCGCTCCACTCTTGTTAGCCTGTCTTCCCTCCAACAGTTCACTCATCCTCACAGCTAGCGCCCCCCCCCCAAAAACTCAGCACTGTCACCCCCATCCTCCTAAAACCTGGACTAAATCCTGACATCCCCAATAACTTCAAACCCATCTCCAACCTCCCCTTTCTGTCAAAAACGTGACATGGCAACTCAAAACCCACCTGGCCTAAATCACCTCTACGAACCATTTTACTTTGGATTCATATCACAGAAACAGCTCTCCTCAAAGTCACCATCCATCTTCTCAGACTCCGGCTCCCTCAACATACTCCTGGACCTTGGTGCTGCACTCGATACCATCAACCAATCTATTCTCCTCACCCATCTTGAATCAAGTCTAAACATAACTGGCACTGCCCTCTCCTGGTTTGCGACCAACACCAATACATCAATGTCAACAACTGCAAATCCATTACAGCCCACGTCTCCCAAGGTGTCTCCCAAGGTTCCGCCCTCGGCCCCCTCCTCTTCATCCTCTATATGCTTCCCCTTGGCCATGGTCTCCAGTTTCACTGCTATGCTGACAACACCAAACTCTATACCTGCACTAAATCAATCACTGCTGCCATTAACCTCTCCTTCTGTCTTATAGAAAAAAAACCTGGATCCAAACAAACTTCCTCAAACTAAACTGTGAGAAATCGGAAATAATTATCATTAGCCCCAAATATATCACCGAATTCACCCACAATTTCTCGTATCCGCAACCACAGTGCCATTTTCAACCCAACCCTCTCATTTGAACCACATGTAAAGCAAACCGTTAAAACAGCAACATCTTCCACCTCAAAGACATTGGCATCCCAGCCTTTCTCAGCTGCTGAAACCCTCTTCATCACGTCAAGACGTAACTACTGCTTCAACAACACTGTTTCCCACCCAACCCCTTCCCCGGTCACTTGTGCCAGTGCTGTGTTTCAGTGGTCAGCGGACTACGTCAGGCCGTCTAGTACGTTCTCGGACACGGACGAGTTCCTCCAGCTCCTCGCTTGAGTTCCCGGACCTCACTCAGCCTACCTTCTCATTGTCCACCGCCAAGCGTGGGGTGGAATGCCGCATCGCCAAAAGTGGCCTGCCGGTTTGCCCCAGAGTCCTACCAAACCCCACATCGCCATGGCGGCGTTTGAGAACACGGAGCGGCCTCGACGTCATCCGCCTCTCCAGCAGCCCGCGGGCCCCGCCCCTCCACTCCGCCCTGTGCGATGTCTCCATGGGTCAGCTCTGACCCGTCGTCCCCGCCGGATGGAGGCGCCGCAATTTCGATGCTGTCCAACGCACCTTTTGCACTGTAAACCTCTGCAGAAGGGAGGGCCGGTTGATCACAGCTGATGGCGATTACCTATCTACAACGTACTATGGATGTTTACGAGCGAAAGGTACAAAATGAGCTAGTGTGGTTGCAAAATAGTTGTTTGAGCTGGAACTTTTGTTTCAGCATTCGGTTTTGGATTGGGATACATTTCTCAGGAGAGAATACTGAGAGCGGTAAGATTATTAAACGGTGTTTCCTGTACCGGAAAAACACATTTAACATACTTTTTCCAACATTTCACTGCCCCCATTGACTTCCATTGTAGCCGAGTGCACGCTACGTGTAGGTTCATGTAAGACAGACAAGAACAGCCTCAAAAGTCCAAACTAGTGAACCTCACAGAATGAATGCATTTGATTCTACTCAAGGCTGTGTGTAACATTACAGAGGGTGTTCTGGTTGCTGGTTTGGTTTGATTTGCTGCGGATTTGTTGAAAACGGGATTAAGCTAGAGAAGCTTCTAGCGACCCTTTATCCACTTCCAAGCGCTCCCAGTACAATATCCAGGACTAAAAATAGATAAAGAGAAAAGAGAGAGAGAGAAGAGAGAGAGAAACATTCTGATGTCAGCGCATTGTCATGTCATATTTTTTATGTTGATTTATCAGCAATTATGGATGAGTGACGCACACCGTGAGTGTGGCGACGTTTATCCCAGCACTGACGACAGCTAATGAGCTTTTTCAAATTTATCTTATCTCTGCAAGATGATAAGCAAGATATCTACTTGACAGAATAGCTATTGGGAAGCTTCTAATTGTGAAACAAACAAACTGTAAAATGTTTATATATTCATTACACAGTCAACTTTGATTATACTACTATAGTATTGGTAACGGTAGTTGAATGCTTAAGATCTTAGAACAGTAAACCTTGATCTGACAGTGATAATGGAATGGCTAGAAAATGCTCTCTTTCACCTTCAAAACGGGAAAAAAACGTGATTTTCTATTGTGGGCCTTTATCAATCAACACATTAGCAGACACCACCGAGAGGTTGGGCATGAATCATCTTTAAAGGGGACAGTCCTGTATGTCCTCTATCCCCCTCCCCTTCACCCCTGGGTTTGGGGTGTGTGTTGGGGTGAAGCACACCTCGGGCCCAGATGATTAAGAGTCTAGAGCCGGTGACCATGAGCGTCGGCCTCCGCTTCTTCGCCTCAATCCCCCCCCCCCCCCCCATCCTGGTTCTGAGGGCCCGGCGTTGGCCTCCTCCCTGCCCCAGTGGCTGCAGCTCTACTGGGGTGAGGCGCTGCCCGTCATCCCCCCCCTGATGGATGGGGGACATTAAGGCTGGTGGGGACAGGTGCCGCACACGATTAAAGGCCTCAGCCACTCGCTCGGAAAGAATTGCAGTGGAAAAAAGGAGAGAGAGAGAGAGAGAGAGAGAGAGAGAAGGTGTGAAGGAAAACTGTTACCGGAGAACGGGTAAACACAATACGGCAGGGAGAGAGAACACCTGAACGACCGGAGAACAGGATAGGAGAGATGGAGGGAGGGAGAGATGGAGGGAGGGAGAGATGGATAGATACGAGATAGACAGGTGGTTGGAGAACACGGCCTGGATGTTGTTACACTGTATGATCCTGCGCATGTATGATCAGTGACTGTTATGTTTGCAGACATCTTGTCATATACGCTGTGTGTAAAGTATGTGGGTTGGAGATAGATAGATAGATAGATAGATAGATAGATAGATAGATAGATAGATAGATAGATAGATAGATAGGTAGATAGATAGATAGATAGATAGATAGATAGATAGATAGATAGATAGATAGATAGATAGATAGATAGATAGATAGATAGATACACATATACAGTATACAGACATACATCCAGGCTGTATAGATATGTCTAGAATTACACATATATACCAACAGGATATCACCTCCACAACACTCGGAACGCTCAGGCACTCTTATACAGTCTGATGGCCGCTGGCACAAAGGAGCGCCTGAACCGCTCTGAATGGGATGGATGAGCCTATGGCTGAAAGTGCTCCCATCTGCCACAGCTCGTCATAGATGGGATGGGAGGGGTTGTCAATTGTTGCAACATGGTGTCATGGTAATCTATCATGCTAGATGTTGGATGACTCTACACATCTGTCTAGAGCCACTTAAGGAACTACCCTCATATTTCAACATTTCCAATAACGAATGTTAATCTCAGTGGACGGCGCAGTAAACATGGCCCTTCATTCTCCAGCACCTGGAGTCCGCAGGGACCTATATGGCAGGATCCTGTTTGTGGATTTCCTCTCTGCTTTCAACGCCATCGTCCCCCTCACTCAGGAGAGCGTGCTCTCTCAGATGCGTGCGCCCGAACCCACCTGCAGGTGGATCACAGACTTCCTGTCTGACAGGAAGTAGCATGTCAAACCGGGCAAGCATTTCTCTGACTTCAGGACCATCAGCACAGGCTCCCCCCCAAGGCTGTGTTCTTTCCCCTCTACTCTTCCCCCTGTACACGAACAGCTGCACCTCCAGCCACCAGTCTGTCAGGTTCCAGAAGTCTACAGATTACACCACTCTCATCGGTCTCATATCTGAAGGCGACGAGTCCGCCTACAGTTGGGAGATCGACCAGCTGCTGTCCTGGTGCGGCCGAAACAACTTGGAGCTCAACGCTCTCAAGACAGTGGAGATGACCGGCCATCCTCCCCTCATCACAGTGAATGACACCCCAGTGGCCACTGTGGACTCCTTCTGCTTCTTGGGTACCACCATCTTCCGGGCCCTCAAGTGGGGGCTGAACATCAGCTCCCTCACCAAAAAAGCACAGCAGAGGATGTACTTCATGAGGCAGCTGAAGAAATTCAACATGCCAAAGGCAATGATGGTACTCCTCTACAGCCCCTCACCTCCTCCATCACCATCTGGTTCTCAGCTGCTACAGACAAAGACAAGGGCAGACTGCAGCGCATCATCCGCACCATTGAGAGTGTGATCGGCTGTAGACTGACTTCCCTATAGGACCTGCATGCCTCCAGGACCAATAAAGTCGCACTGAAAAGGACGTTTGAGATCATCTAACTTCCCTAGTTTGACGTATTTCCGACGCAAACAAGCTATGAGGGTGGGACATAATGTTTAGAGGAATTTGATTGGAACATTGACAAGTGGACGGGTTTTAAAAACTTTAGACAGATTCGATAGAAGGATAGCGTTGATTGACGGGTGGATGTCGTGAGATTATTGGCCTAAAATCCAAGGTACCTGTTGTCGTCATTGCACGTGACCTACCGTTTTCCAGAAAGTAAGAAATTATATACTTTGATATAAGATTACAACAAAAGTATAATATTGTAATTTTTTTGGCATACATTGTTGAATAGGTGAACAGTATGACCAATTATATGAACCAATTATGGGACAGAATGCTTTTTTCATTTCAGTGCGACTTAAACGATCGTGGCTGACCCATCTGTTATGTCTTTGCACCGTCTTGTCCTGTCCTGCACCCTGTCCTATGTCGTCTGCAACAATGTGTGCCCATACCCTAGACAAATTCAAGTATGTGTGTACCATATACATTGCCAATAAAACAGATCTTGAATCTTGAGTAATATAGTTGCAGAGTCCGAAAAATAGCATCAATGCTATTTGTTTCTGAAAGGAGTTCGAGAGTTTAGGGCCCGCAATGCAAAAAGCAATGTTTTCCCAATTTGTAGCGTTTGGCATGTTTAATGCTAGTGGTACGTGAGCTCTTGGGATGGTTCTAAATGTTCTAGTTTCATACAGTAGCTGAATAGCAATACCTCACCAAGAATAGTACTACAGTGGCCAGTTTGGGGACACATAACCAGAGAGACCGGGTTGCATTGCAACACTATCTCTCGTCCTCCTCCTCCTCCTATCCGCTCCTTGGCAGAGAAGTGCAGCCCTCGCCGGAGGTGTGCTCTGGTGATGACATTACTTTGCTCACCCTGTCAGCTGACTGTGAGGGGGGGGGGGAGCTGCCTTCCCCCCTCAGGGGCCCCAGACCTTGGGGCTGTCGACTATCCACCTGTCTATCAACCAGTCCCCGATCGTCCTGTCCTGTCACCTCGCTGTTGCTGCTTCCGTCCTTATAATTGGTCCCCCTTGCTCCAGGGACTCCATCATTTAAAGTGCCTGCGGCCCCCCCGCCCCCCCCGGCACTGAAAGGCTGGCAGCGGTGGTGGAGCCATCACACATACATCACTGGACCCCTTCACTCTCATCTGCTGCTCAGTGCTGAGACAAGGGCCTGGTGATTTATCTAATGCGATGTAGCTGCCCCCCTCCCCCCCCCCCCATCACCACCACCCCTGGCACATTCCCCAGGCTGACGAAGGGCTCATCCAATGCTTGTAATGATCACAGGCGCTCAAATGAAACCCCCCCGGCGCAGAATGCGTAAGCAGCAGAGGCCGCCGCCCCTCCCTGGTCTCCTCCAGCTCATTTTCATTAGCGGACTTGATTGTAGAAAGAGACGGTAAGTGGTTTTTGTGTCGCGAGCGCGGCGGAAATCGGCCACGGTGTCGCCATTCCTCGGGGGAATTTTGCCACTCTTTGTTGACTCCGTGTAGCACGGGCTGATTGTGGAATGAAGTCTCTGGAGACGGAGGCGGAGGAACAATAGAAACAGGCTGAGGGGATGGGGAGCTCGCTTGGGTCTCACATCGCTGCAGAGGGGAATGTACTGCCATCAGCAAAAAAACTGGGGAGCGTTTCCAGGCATTTGTGAGGACAGTGCCTTTGACGTAGTAGGTATAGGGGTTAGGTTTAATTTACTTTGTGAAGACGGAAAATTGGTGAGGGACAGTATCCCAGGCATGCTATCCACCCCCCAAAAAAGCCAGCATTAGCAAAGAGCACAACCCACCAAATTAGCCAAGCCAGCTTTATGAACTATTCACTCTTTTTACTACAGTACACTTGCCATGCCTGTCATTCCATTCTCTTCTGCAGGAACCAAGCCCCATAGTGTTCACTGTTATTATGTGTAATGTTTGCTCATCCACTTACGGAACGCATAATCCTTCAGCACACACTCCCTGTTCTCCCTAGTCTCCTTATTGAGGCTCTGTAGTCACTGTGCTTATCTCTACTGGACTACTTTGAGATGAAGCACAGACATATCACTGAACTGTGCCAAACTGTCACATAATGTCCCCTAGGACTATGTGTATGTGTGTGTGTGTGTGTGTGTGTGTGTGTGTGTGTGTGTGTGTGTGTGTGTGTGTGTGTATGTGTGTGTTCTCAAGGGGATGTCCCTTTACAACACAGTAAAGTCTATAGAAATACTTACAGTAAAAGGAAGAAACTTGAAGAAAGTGTCTGCTAAGCACTTCTGGATAATACCAACCTATGGCATTATCGTGAGCTTACTGTAGACTATACATCCATCCCTATTACCTTAATTGAATCATTGTGCATCAGATTATTGAACAGCATTGCAATCTCTAACCTGTTTTAGAGTGCAGGCAATGTTATCTCCTTAAACAATATCTACCTTGCTTTGAAATGAAGCGCTCAGCAAAACAAACTTTTAAACTGTGTCTCCCCTCTCATTATATTTGAAACGCTCCTCATTTTTAGGCGGTTTATTTCTGATGGGCTGTCAAGTGGTATTGCTGCTCCCTCATGGAAGTGTCCTTTATCTGAGAATCCACACAGATACAGCACTGAGCTCCTCCCGGCCTTATCGCACACCAAACGCTAATTAACCCAATGCTGTAATTACCCACAAGTACCCTGGGCAACAAAGACATAAAAACCCCATATCAACCGCAGCCCGCCTTAACCTTGGCCTTAAAGTTGGACCAGCTGACGAGAAGTAGAGAGGCGCGAAGAGAGAAAGAGAGAGAGAGAGAGAGAGAGAGAGAGGGGGGGGGGGGGGGGTGAGCAACCCAAAGACAAAACTCTGATAAGACGGCACTGTGGTTTTAATTGGTTTGTCTCTCTAGGGTGGGGCTTCAAATCCAGGCAGTTTCAGACATTGAGCTTGGCCTCAGAGTGTGGAGAGCTGCGGCTCTGCAAACTTCATTTTGGTCATCTCCTGGTCCTTGGAAGGGCGAGGCCAGACCGTTCAACAAGGGTCAAGATTCATCATTTGGAGAGTTTGTGGCTCTGTAATTCTGTTGACATTTCCAGTTCTCATGACATTTTGAAACCCAGAGGTTGAAGGTCCAGCCAGAGCAGTAGCTCAAATGTTGCACCTGCTTGTTCTTAAATATAATATAGAATATAATATATTATATAATATATATAATAGAATAAAATCAAAAAAAGCTGAGAGAGAGAAAGATAGGGAGAGAGAGAGAGAGAGAGAGAGAAGGGGAGAGAGAGAGATGGAGAGAGAGAGAGAGAGAGAGAGAGAGAGAGAGGGAGAGAGAGAGAAGCAGGGGAGAATGAGCAATTGAGAATGTTTTGACAGCAGGGTTGCATGTCACTGTGAAAAAACGAGTCGTCAGTGAAAGCTTTTAACTACAGAAGCAGTTTTGAAGATCCCTGTGTCTTTGTGCATCACAGATACACATGTGTAAGTGACCGTTTGTGATCCCGTTTGCAATGAGTAATGAATATTTCATGCCTTTGTCAAAGCTTGGCTTTGTGTTTTATGTTTTTTTTTTTGACTTTCTATACCTCTGAGATTCCTAGCGATGTCTCCGTGTGCGTGTACTGTCTGTCTAGATGTTCTATACGATTAGTGTGTGAAAACGTACACAGATTTGGACTGTGTACTTCTGTACCTGTGTACTATGTGTTCGATTTGCATACTCGATGTGAGGCCTTCTGTCTGAGTATGAATCAAAAGTGTGGATTTTACAGCGGTTTGTGTGTGTATTGATAATAACAGCGTGGAGGCACAACTGGCGACAGGGTGGATTGTGGGAACACCAGTGCTGAGCGGCGTGGCAGATGTCATCTGGTGGCGGTCCCGGCCGTGAATCCGTGGGCGGGACCCTCTCGGCCTGCAAGGCTAATGCTAGCTGACAAGGAAGTGCCGGAGCTCGCACTGCCGCGCAACAGAAATCACATCCACCAGATGAGAGGCAGAAGAGGAACATTCTGGAGATTCCCTTCAGACTCACACACACGAGCAAGGTGCCACGCACAGATACACACATACTGTACATGTGAAGACACACACACACATGCACAAGTGTGCGCGTGCGCACACACACACACACACACACACACACACACACACACACACACACACACACACACACACACACACACACACACACACACACACACAAAATGTGTCAGGGATGGGAACTTGAGTTTGCAACTCAGACTTGAGTCACTCTTAAGTGAATAGAATCAGCCTGGACTTGAAATCGTCTGCTCGTGACTCCGGACATGACTTGGACTCTAGTCTAAGGACTTGTGAACAATGAATATCAATAAGAAAATAACTGTTTAAACCAGTGTTGTCAACCCCCATTGCATACTGTACCACAAACTCTCAATTTAATCAATATCTGATGAAAGTTACGGATTGCCAAAAGTGGCGTTAGACTTGACTCAAACTTTTATAAATGTTATACAATAACATTTATTTTATAAAATTACATCCCTGGTGTATGTGTGTTTGTGTTTACCATGCATTACTGGAAATTCTTCTAATGGCCGAACAGGCAGCAGGCAGGGAACCAGTCGCCATCTGGAGACATTTGGACCCCCCTCCAAAACATTAACACTAGTCTGTGATGTGGTGCTAGGGAAACATTAGCATGCAACGCAAAAAGAACCTGTACAGCATTGTACCAGATGTAGCCGTCAGCTGTTCAAAAACTGGCAGACCTCAGAAAGATCAAAACAAGTCATTACAGAGCTGTTACCTTGTTTGATGTCTGAAGAAATACGATCAGCATCTGGTTGGTTATAGACCTAGCAGTCGATAGGAATGACACTGTCAAGACCCAGACACAGAGCAATCAAGTATCAAAAGCTAAAGAAAATCCTGTTTGGCTAACACTACAATTAATACCCAAGATGTCTTTTGGTATGTTAGCCCTCTGTGTCCAACCAGTTGATTCAAAGCGAAGCATCGTCCGCCTTACTCTTTTTAGCTTAGAAAAAGGTTACATGGCACTCCAAGGTAAAAAGAGGAGGTAAAAAGATAATTCTTCTGCTGCTGTGAAATAGGAGTAGCAAAAACAGGAAATGAGCACCAAACTAACGGCGCGTCAAATCCTGACAGAAAAAGTAACAGTAAAATGATAGGCTGTTTGTCCTATAGGCTATATTATCGGACATTTGTTTGTGATTTAAATAGGTTAGGCCTATTCTGAAGGCGACTAGGTGAGGGACTAGCATACTATCAGGAGTTGATTCGCTTCAAAAATAATGGAAAAGGGCTTGTAGCCTATGTTTATCCGAACGCACGTAAGTGCCTTTTTCGATTCAAATAGAGGGTAGTTTTTAACATATATCAAGTGTCTACACATTACATATTATTTTTTCAAAATTTTGTATATTTTGGGATAACCTTCAGAGTTACGAACATTTCAGAGATCCGAACGATCGTCATTCCCGGTGGGTTGGGATCTTGGAGGTTCTACTGTAGTGTCTGTGTGAATACACCCTCAAATCTGGTGAGAGAATGGTGTCAACCCCAGTCCCCGGTGAGCAACTGCATCGACACAAAGGACAATGAATTAGACCGCTACACCACCAAAGACCCTAAGGCCCAATTCCACAAAGAATGGATTGCTCCTGCTAATAGCTCAATATTTTGCAAAGCAAATGCAACAGCAATCAGCTCCAGTTTAGCATGATATCCACAAAAGATTTTGCTCTAATGATATGCCCGGGCAAACACGCCCACAAATTTGCCACCTGTGTGCAATTCACACCCATGATTGAAATAAGCCATGTGGTAAATATTGGTGTCTGATTGAATAGTCGGATCTTTCCCCAGTGTTTCAAGCTTTTCTCCATATTTCAGGTTGGTTCATAATGAAAGCGACAGACTGCACTTCTTTGCAGAAAATATCAGTTCTGTTTATTGCTGTGCATCATCACAGCTATCTGAACTTATTTTTAAATCCCCCTCTATGTATGTTTTGTCCTTAATATCATCCAATATCAATTCAATATCATTCAAACCTCACAAGTTCTGAGAGACAGAAGGAAGAGAGTGTGCGCTGAGTGCTGCAGTTAATACCAGCTTTTCAAAGGTGGTATTTGCACCTCTCTAACCGTGTGTCAGTTAACTCATGGTCTTTGTGGATCAGACGCAAGGCTTATTTGGGGCAATTTTGCACGGAATTACCTAATTTACATACTGTATATTCAAATAAGTCTGGCGCAGCCGTGGAGCTACGTGCTCATTGGTGCAGTTTGAATACTTTTCACCCTTTGTGTGCTTTGTGGATTGGATGCTAATTTTTGTCTCATTTGCACGGGTTTTGTCGCTGCCAAAGCCATGAAATCCTTTTGTGGATTTGGCACCAAGTTTTTTATTTTTATAGATTCCAAAGGATGCCTAGAAAGTGGCATATGCATTCTTTTGTGTGTACCCAACATTTATAAATAGGGCCCCTGGTCACCTGATGAACCTTCCTGTCACACTTCACCTTGAAATTGCTGCTTAATGACTTAAATTGTGGGTTTTAGTAAAGTAGTTTTAGCTGTAGAGACAACATGTTCCTGCTTCTCACATCTGCAAATTAATCTCCCTTCAAGAGGCTCACACCACAAAGTGAACCTGTCGTCCTCCACCCATGCATATCATCATCATGTGCAGTTTGTGTGAGACTTGATGTTGCACAAGGGTCGTCATCAGAATATGCTGTATCAAGCATGGTTATTTTTAGCATAAACAGCCCCTTGGAAAGTGAGCGATGCGTAATCAGCACGTCACCGCCCCCAAAACCGCAATGTGCTCAGCGTAAACAGTGACAGTCCGCAGTCTAGTGCTTTGTGCATGACATTATGCTACCTCTGTGTACTGTGTAATTGACTGCTTTAAAATATGAGCACTGATGTGCTATCTTTATGGTGGTCGTATTTGATGTTGATGGATTACGGTAATTCCATATTGTATTTTAGTTGCTGTTATGGTTAGCTAACATGCTAGTGTTAGCTAGCATTAGAGTATGAGCTAACTAGCTAGCTAGCTATTCACAGTGTACACAAGCACCATCCACGTCAACACAGGGGTTAGACATGGACACAGGGATCAGGCTAATTTACAAAACGACCCAGGAATGGAGCTACTTACGGCACTTAGTGGGCACGGTCCGCATATCGAAGAGCGCCTGCACGCATGCGTGTGCATTCTACACTTAAGCATGGCTAAAACTTGAAACTGAACCATTTCACACAAGTGTCTCTACTCGTCTATTCCACGTTTAGCTATGATACCGGGTTAGTGTGTGTATGTTTGTGTGAGTGTGCATGTGTGTGTCTGTGTGTGGGTCTGTGTGTGATGGAAGCCACACGAGTGTCACATCCATTTGTAACCCCTGTTGTGCAAACCGGGACGCCAGCGACGCTCGCCAACCGGGCCGCTGCGACATTGATGGATGCGGGTGAGCTCACTCACTTTCCCCCTGAATACTCATCTGTGTGAAAGATCTATCTGTTGCCTGCCTGTCTGTATGAACCCGTAACCACTTTGAGCAGATTGAAGGCGTGAGAGAGCCAAAGATAAGTGACCGGGGCCCGGGACAGGGCGAGGAAAAGAAGAGGATGAGTTGAAAAAGAATAGAGAGAGAGAGGGGGAGGGGGGGGGGGCGTGGGAGACGGAGTGTCGCGCCATCTTTCCCCGTCAGGACTAAACTTTTCCCCTTCAATCCTGTTTAAATATTAAGAGGATAATTAACAGGTGACAGGTCGGGGGGCTGTAGGGGGTGTGTGTGTGTGGGGGGTCTGACTTGTATTGACTAAGGGGGGTGACAAAGCATCAGTCCGAGCAGTGGGAGTGGTGTGTGTGTTGGTTTGATCCGGGGGGCGGGTGTGATGTGGTCATTCAATGGTCTCAACGAGAGACCCCCCCCCACCCCCCTGCCGCAGGCTCCCGGGCCCTGTTAATGGATAAAAGTGGAGAGCGGCACAGCATGGCATATATGTATTTCAGAGTGTTCAACCCATTATTTAATTTGATTCTTTCACGAGATGGCATTGATTCCTCGGCGGGCTGGTGTTTTTGGTGCACTGAACAATGGTCTATTCATTATTCATCCATTCTGATGGGATGTCAAACAGTCGTTAACGTTGTTCTTTTCTGTGCTTCCCGGTGGCGGCACCCGCCTTGACATCTGAGTGGTCTGCGCGCCTGTTTGCTGCCGTCTCTGTACATTCAAGTGTTGATATTATTATACTGATATTATTATAGAACACACTTGTAACTAGTTAATTAACACACTGTTCTGGTGGCACATTCTCAACTGAACGCATTAACTAGTAGATGCTCAGGCATGGGTCAGGGCCCTTACCTCTTTGAAACAAGAAACTGAATTTTCCTCACATTGACCACTTCAGAAAGGTCACAATTCACACCTCACACCAAGCGAGAACAAAACAAAAAACAAGAGATCCACGTGATGGGGTTCGTTTCTCACACACAGAATGCTCGCGCTCTCTGAGTTTGGCTTCTCTTCCACTTTTTTCTGTGCTGCAGGTTGTGATGTAGTGTTGCCACCACAGTATGGCGTGGATACTGTATTGGAAAGTTGGCTCCATGAATCATTCTAGCCTTTGAGTAAAATTCACTGCTCGATAGATTGAATATGAGAGACAGTGTAGGCCTAGGAGTCTAGGCATATACTGTGAGATCATTATGGAAATGTTCCAGGGTGAAGCGAGGTTTAATAACTGCTCAAAATGGATCCGGAGGGGGTGATACTGTATGGAAATTGACAGATGTTTCCCCCTTTAAGACGCCACCTGGCTCAGTAGAACCACTGTTTAGTTTATGGTGCATCTGAAGAGATTGTTAAATTTTGAGAGAGATTTTGATCAGTGAAATGGTACATTTTCACTGGGTTTAATCTGGCAGCTCCTAACTGGACCCTGAATAAATTCCCTCTTGTGATTATGATGCTGCACAGGCCTGACGTCAGTCATTGAATAATGTGATTATGATTAAAAGCCTCTTATATGCAATATTTTTTCCGGACAATGTTTAACCTTATAGATGAATTGTGCTAAATGTTGACTGTTTTCTGAATGTCTTTTTACTTTTAGACTTATCGACTAGTCTAAGTTTAAACATCAGGGAAGTTAGTCGTATGGTAGCCTACAACCCCAGCTATTGTCAGGTAAGTACTTCATTACGGAGCGCAACACTTATGTCAAAGATGAAAATCCAGAAAGATGACAAATTAATGACAAAACACCGATGACCTTTGGTGACCAATTCAAAATGGCCACTGTCTGAGGCATTGCAAATTCCCACTGGTACAATTTCAACAAAGATAGATGATACAGCATAAGGAGGAAAATGACTGGGACTAAATACAGAACACAGAATGGATCAAAGAGGTCGGCCACATCAATAAGAATAGTAAATCCCAGCGTGGCTCTAGGAGGCAGAACATAAAGTAACCACTCGACTGAAGGACGCCATTTCTTTTGCACGAGTGACGGTTGCATCCGCAGCCATGGATGAAATGCAAAAAGGATGATGAGGCGTATGTGTGCGAGCTGCCTGTGTGTCCCCACTTATCATCCCAGCCCTCATCGTAAACCTCCAGAGGCACGACACAAGAGGAATGCTCAAGGGCAAAGCGTCTGGGCAAATAGAATAGTGTTTAGCGAGTAGCTTGCTTTCTTTTGTTTTGGTCTATCTTTCCTCACTCAAACTACATATCACATGATGGCACAGATTCGCTCTCAACCTGACTTTATAAAGTGAGGAGTATTTTAATCTAAAAATATATTATAATGAAGGAAAGGGAACCTTTAATTTAAGCTTTGACCAAAGAGAGACTCGGGGTCCAGGACGACCCAAAAAACGTCCTGAACCTGCCCTGGAGGTGCTAAGCAGAGAAACACTATTTTATTCTTCCACATAGTGATAAGACCAGGACTCTGAATCGGGCTTTTAGAATTATTCAAAAGCAGGGTCACTCCGGAAAGCTGTTTTAGATATGTATAAGGAAAGAGAGAGAGAGAGAGAGAGAGAGAGAGAGAGAGAGAGAGAGAGAGAGAGAGAGTATATACTCTACACATTGCAGTACACAGAACACTTCTGAACACTTCATTTCTTTCTTTCTTTCTTTCTTTCTTTCTTTCTTTCTTTCTTTCTTTCTTTCTTTCTTTCTTTCTTTCTTTCTTTCTTTCTTTCTTTCTGTCATTTTTTCCCTCACTCTGCAAAAACACTGCACGTGAAAATCTGCCGCATGCTTTCCACACCGTGTCCCTTTGGGTTTCCCTGCATCGGTGTGAAACAGCAACAATCTCTGTGGGAGGGGCCAAACAGGCAGCATACCTCAACTAGAGCTCTGGCAGTGGAGCAGGGAGGTGTGGTCTGGCAGTCAGGCAGGGGGGGGGCATGGTTTGGCTGGGTTTCTGACTTGGTATATCACTGTGTAGACCCCGGACTGGCCAGCGGTCTGGTCTGACTGGGCCTTAGAGACCATGGGTCGGTACTTGTTATTGTATATATTACCATACATTCCCCCTGTATTCAACCTCATACAGCCCCTGCTTATCAGCTCTGTACATTTCAGAGAAAAACGTTCCAAGGCAGCAGGTCTCCAGGCTTAGTTCACGGCAGGGCTACAGCAGTAATCCTTTCATGAAAATGTCTCATAATTTGAACCGCCCTTCGCAGAAACCCAAATCTTTACTTTTGCGAGAGCAAGTTATTTAAAGAAGTGCGCTCATGTTTCACCTGTGCGCTCGGATATCATCTTGGACACAGGCCAGACTTTGCCCTATTCACTACTGGAGTCCAGCAAAGGAAACAGATATCACATCATGTAAGACCCGATGAGGCGACTGATTTTTAATCTATTGATTTGATCATATACTGAACAACTTGGATTAATTCAGCCTTACTACTGTAAATATGTTGTAGATTACATCAAACAACAAAAACAGTGCCCCGACTTACTTGGTTAAACAACATTGGTAAATTATGGCATCAAACTCATTCTGACTGGTCACTCCCTTTAGCTTTCAGTTTCTTCTGTCACTTAATAACAAACAAACAACAACAAATAACCTTTATTGTCATACAGTGGATTTTTGCACAGCACACAGTGATGAGGCACACACCCACACACAGCGACAGAAGTGTCCACCGATAATATTATACCGAACTACCAGACTGTGTGCATATTAAATTGTACACTTCGCTAACAATCCATTGGCGTATCATAGGTGCACCTATACCGTCCGGATATCAATGTGTTGCTGGTATCCAGACAGTCATTTTTAGCTCCAGATTTATGAAGAAAAAAACATTGAGTTTTTTCTTTTCTTCCTTCTGTCTAGTGGAGCCAGACTTCTGACCTTGTAGCATTTTCTTCCTCATTCACATCAGAAATCAATGCATGTGGCGACACACAACCTGCATGGTCCTCCAGGAAACCCTGAACCAAATTGGTGCCTGAACTCTCTCTCCCCTTTCCATTCTTTTGAAGCCGCCGCAATACCGCAAGAGAAGCCGCCAAGGTTGTACCCGAGTCCCTCCAATCGTCCGACCCAATGAAACCCCCTTTCTTCTGCCTCGACAAGCACGAATACTGGGGCATGGGGGCCGTCAGACACATTTACTGAAGGAGAGAGAGAAAGAGAGAGACAGAGAGAGAGAGAGAGATGGAGAGAGAGAGAGAGAGAGAGAGAGAGAGAGAGATAGAGAGAAAGGGATACAGAGAGAGAGAAGCCACAGGGAATGTACCTCACTCAAACAGCCTGTGATTGATTTTCGACAGAGATCTCTAAAGGGGTGTTACTCCCTATCTGTAACAGTAATGAATTTCATTATACGGATCTGGAACACACACACAGAAGTCAGGACAGAGCCTGAGAAGGTCTGTGTTTGTGTGTGTGTGTGTGTGGTGGGTGGGGGGGGGGGGTTTGGGGGTGATGTCAGTCAGCGCCTGTCACTCAAGGTGGACACTACATCTGCTTCGTGATTGGATACTGAAACGGCGGCCTAGCACAGCGAGGAAGTTCTAAACTATTGGATAATGTTGCCCAGATAACAGCCCGATACATGCCTATACATATACACACTCCTCATTATTCTCATTATGTCTTAGATGAGATATATACTGTAGACCTGCGTATATACTGTACACCTCACTTCCTCTTTGTACAGTATGCTTAATGTAGGCTTGCGGTAGCTACTGGAGCATGAGGAAAGTCTCGGGGCGACCTCTCTCTCGGTTGCCGTGGCAGTGAGTCAGGATTCTGATTGGATGGGTCAGACACCTCCCTGGCACTCAACACCACCTTGGCCTCTTGGCCTCGCTCACACACACACACACACACACACACACACACACACACACACACACACACACACACACACACACACACACACACACACACACACACACACACACACACACAGTGCTCTCTCTCCCTCTCTCTTACCCATTGTGTGCTACAGCAATCTAAACTACAACCTAACATTTCCCAGGTAAACAAGTCAGCAGCAAGCGGTTCCCGAAGGTGCCGGGGAGTGCTGGCGTTTGGCGCCGGTGGGAAATGTCAGAGGAATTCTGTGGATGTGAGAGATGCTCTTTTCCCCTACTGTTGCTAAGGAAGTAAACACACAGACCCTATCATTTCTCACTCATACCTATTCATAAGGGGCCGGGTCAGATGCTTGGGGCGTGATTGGCTCTCCGGAGTAAGCTGAATACTGCACAGGCCATAGAGAATAATGCGGCACAGGCCACAGAGCACAGTAGAATGATTGCGACGCTGAGATTGGTGCTGACTCAAATCTCAAATGGGCATAACCACGAATGTGCCTTTTTTGTAAGGCACTTCATCTTAACTGCCGGAGTTCAATTGTAAAAGCATTGTTATAACAAAGTCCCTAAAAAGCAAGCTGTATATTGCAACAAAAAAATATTGTTCAGAATTCTGCCTCTCTCTGGCTCTTCTGTAATCTCATCTTCTTTATACAATAGCTAGTCCCAACCGCGCAGCACTGTCAAATATGAAATATGGAAAAATATGGGTTGTGTTCAATTTCGCTAAATTGCGTTGCTTTCAGCCCTCCACAATCTAAAACAGTTCTCCACTGTTCACCATTACTATATGCAACTTAACGCCAGCTGGACGGCAGTTCAAATATGATTTATAATAAAAACAATTTAAAATGGAGTGTGTGTATTACTTTGTTCATGTGCGGCACAGTGGTGCAGTACCTAGTACTGTCGCTTCACAGCAAGACGGTCTCTGGGCCTTTTACATGTTCTACCCGTGTTCGGACGGGTTTCCTCCAAAAGAACCCAATACGAATAACATGCAGAAGAACACACTTCAGTCCTGTCCCTGACCAGGACCTGGACTGAGCACTTGGACTTGGTCCCCGGGCGCCATGAACGATGGCTGCCCCTGGAGGAGGACGGCTTGGATGGAAGAAATGCTGGGAACAATTTCCAACGGCGACGCCCAAAAAATTGGACGTGTGTGTGCGTGCTGTGTGCCGTGTCGCCGCTCAGTGTGTGCAATGTGTGTGTCACGTGTGGCCAAATAAAGCCCCCCCCCCATCAGGTCCTGTCATTTAATTTACTTTCATATTGCCATACTGACCACTTTATAAAAGCAATAACTCACTTCAGGCCTGTGGTAAATGGTCATTATATCACAGCTGAGGAGTCTGTTGTGAGCTATTGCTTAATGGTCAGAAGCTGCATATGTATCAATGTATCATACCACACTGAATCCCTTCATTTAGCTGCAAACGGTCAGACAGAAGCAGAACTGCATCTGCTTCACGTTGCCAGGGCACAAGCATAGAACTGTCTTTCCCGGGCAATTGAGGAGAGTCATTTGTTCTGGATATCCAAAATTGAAAGAAAGGGGCTCTTCTACTTTTCACACAGAAACTATGCACATAAAATGAATAACGCTTACAAACATTTACATTTTATTTCATATATTCATATTCATGAAGAAAATATCACATGTCCACTCCTTCATTACCGCAAAGGAACATGCATCGTGGGTGGGGGACAACATGTTACATCTTGTTTACTCTCTATCTTACCGTCTTCCTGTGTCCCTGTTCTCTCTTTCATCTGTCTGTCCTTGCCTGTGGTTCTAGTCAATACTCTTTCTCTCCACTTCTCTCTCTCTCTCCCTCTCTCTCTCTCCACTTCTCTCTCTCTCCCTCTCTCTCTCTCTCTCTCTCTCCACTTCCCTCTCTCTTGTTCTAGCTCTTTCTCTCTTCACCTAATCACTCCCTCCTCTTGTGTAATCATAGCTCCTCAGCTGTTTGCTCTGTATCCTGTGGTCTCCTCTCCTCCTTTTATCTACCACCTCTTTCTGTCCATCTCCTCCCCGACCTTCCCTCCCTTGGCCTGCAGCCTCAGCCCCCGGCCTGCGTGGGGTACACACACACACACGCACACACACATTGACGGCTTGTCGCCTCAGCGATGTGATGGCACAGAGGTGACACTGGGTCCGTCAACGTGACAGCTGGCATTTCTCTGTGATCCGCTAACCCCTGACAAACTGATGGAGAGAGACACAGAAGAGAGACCGGCGAAATAAAACTTTCAATAAAATAAAGAGAAAGGCCAGGTCAGTCATGCTAATCTTGCAAACCTAGTTCGCTACAATATATATGTTTTGTGCCTTTTCTGTGCCTTATTGTATGGCCTTGTATAGTTCTGTGACCACTATGCATTTTGTTGTGTTTTTGTACTGCATTGGTATTGGTGTTTTTTTGTGGTAATTTTTGTCTGCAACAAAAGAATCTCCCTTCGGGAATAAATAAAGTTGATATATACAGTATCAAGTCACATGAATTGACACTCACACTGTTGATTGGTGGGCCCTACAGTACTGATGAGGATGGAATTAGAAGGACATTGCACTACCTTGGCTATTACTTGCTATGCCCAGAATTTAGCAGGAATCCAGAAACGAGGTGGAAAAAACATCAGTCAGTCTGGGCATGAATAGTTTCTTTCATTTAAGTCAAAGACCGATAGGCTACACCATATCTTACAATGTCACTGCATTAATGGCTTTTCCATATTTCTTCTCCTTATTCATTCATATTAGAAGGTGTCTGCAAAATATTGCAATATGCGGCCTGCTCATAATTGCTTTGGCATAGCTTGAATTACGTGCTTCATTTTATTGTCAAAGAAGAGAATATAACACCACACATAACACCAATGGTCACTGAGGAGGGGCAGAAAAGAATGGACGCATGAAAGGAGCCCTACCTGAGAAACTGTGTGTGTGTGTGTGTGTGTGTGTGCGTGTGTGTGTGTGTGTGTGTGTGTGTGTGTGTGAGGGGAAACATGAGAGGTTTTAATCTATGTTCATCTGTCTCTGCAACTGGGAAACGCCGACAGGCAACAGCCTGCCCAGAGAGGGAGGGAGGGGTCCTTATCAAGGCCCCAGCAGGACAGGGCTGTTTTTCTTATTCTTAATTTATTTCTTCTAGATGGGGAGATCAAGAGTGGCATTTCAATCACGTGTGTGTGCATGTGTGTGTGTGTGTGTGTGTGCGCAGTAGCACCTATAAGGGACTGATTATTATACCAGAGCTGGACTAGAATAGTCTTGAATACCCCTGGATATGTACCAGGTTTTTCCTGGATACATCTGATTATCTGGAACATTATCTGGTAAACATCCAGGAGCATATAGGATTATTCCAGTCCAGATACCTCTTTTTATGCAGTGGAAAAAAGCACTATGTTTGTTGATATCAACAATGGTAATTGCCTTCCACTGTATCAAGTTCACTGGCAGTGGCTATGTTGTTTCCTAGGTAACTCCTATCTCAGGTGCATCCTTGTAATCTGAATCTCGAGTTATCAACATTAGATTCAAATGTGTTCTGATCCAGTTCAGTAATGCAATTCAAAATAGCACAAAGAAAATGAATATAAACAAATACCAACTGCTGACGGAGCATCCCACCACTCGGCCACAGAGAAGGGAATGGAATAGAGTCCAGAGAACAAGAGAAAGTCAAAAGGTACAGGAAGTACTGTAGCAGTTCAGAGTTCCAGGATAATTGAAGGTGTGTGTGTGAGGGGAGAATGAGATTGATGAGGCCGAGTGTGGAGGTGTCTGCAAAGGACTGTAGAACCTGTCCAGAGATCACGGGAGTATCTTGGGACACTGTCCTCCTCTAGATCCAGGTGGGAAGGCTCGCAATAGGTCATTGGAAGATCCAACCAACAAGGCTTCCCAGTCGGCTCTCCGACTCTGACACATTTAACTCAGAAAACATCCTCCATAGGAGGCGGTGAAACGAGCTCCATACACACAAAGCGCCGAGGATGTCCCACGTCGTTGTTACTGGCGCCGCAACTGCAGAACTTCTCAGGCAGATGAGTCAGTGCCAGCTGGGGTGTCCCAAAGGACGTGATTAGCTAGGTAGCCATCTTCTTTTTTGTCAGTCATCCGAGAGCTGAAAGTTTCTTGGAGCAGATGAACGGTCTTGTTCTATTTCGTGGAGCTCTGCCCCATAGACCTATTGGCTTGAGAAACCCTAGCCAGCTACATTGACTGAAGAGAAAAAAACATACACACACTTGTGTCGAACTGGGTCCGGTGCACCGCTGTATAAGCGGGCTTCACCCGCACATCTGCTCCTAGCCGAAACTTTCAGCCCGCAAGAAGACTGAGAAGAAGAAGACTGCAGCACACCAGGGCGGGTCTGGGGTCGTCTCCTGACTGCCAGACCCGCGTTCAACATGAACCTCTGGAGAGGCTTCGCCAGTGCAGTTCTTCGACTGCCTGCCGCCGCCGCTGGGGAACGAAGGTCCTGTACCCGTGGAGGGCGGCTGAGACGGGGATGAAGCTTCAGCAGCCTGCACCGATGCTGTCCCTCCTTCCGTCTCATGAAGAGGTAGGAGAAGAAGTTTTCTGAGGCCGACGAAGCCCAAGATACAAGCATTTCACTTGTTTCAAGCTTTTTGTCCTTAATTATCTTAATAAGATATGCTACTGAGATTTCATTACTGGTTCTGAGTAACGTAATGCTTGAAACGAGAAGTGCCAGAATCATAATGCTTTGTCCAAGTGATAATTTCTTATTTCAAGCATATTATCAGTTTTCTTCACATATTAAGAAAAGATAATGACCAAATGGAATTCACTGTTTTATTGTCAATCTTACACAGCAATCATGTCCAATTATTGTCAATCTTACACACAGCATAGCAATTATTTCAACAAAAATACAATCAAAGTACATTTACATATCTGGTACATCCATAGATTTTTCATATCTGGAGAACACACTGAGTCATTCAAACTATTGTGCAATTCTATTACATCCCCAAGATGGTAACTGACTACATAAGTTTGGCTCTTGTTGGTAATTATATAATAAGAGGTCAAATCAACTAGCTTTTCCGCATCCAATAACTCACTGGCATGTGCAAGGTGATTGTGTATGCATGCGTGTGTGAAAGAGAAAGAATGTGAGTGCGGGTTCCTTGCGTCTCTCTGTGTACAGTATTTCAGGCTGGTTAGGCACTGAAATCCTCCACTAACACACTGCCGTCTGCAGTGTTAACTCAATAGCCCTGAGTCAACCCCAGCCAGGTGAGAACAAACACATTACCCTTCGCCCTCAGTCATTCCAACTGCTGTATAATTATATTACATCCCCAAGATGGTATTGGACTTGTACATAAGTTTGGCTCTTGTTGCTACAGTAATTGCATAATAAGAGGTAAAATCAACTAGCTTTTCAGCATCCACAAACTCAGTGGCCTGTATAAGGTGTGGGACCTCAACTTGATAAGCCAGGATGATTCTATCAAAGCATATAGTTTGAAATTAGTTAGTTAGTTACTGTAGTTTCTTTTATTAATCCCCAAGGGGGAAATTGAGTGCCACCATAGTACAAAAACACCCAACACAAAATACAACACATAACACAGCACAAAGGCCTGACGCAACACACAACCCAAAATAATACTGGACAATAGAGCCCGTCTCAAGGCAATGGAGGCAGTAGATGGAGAGTACAGTCAGACATGACAAAGATGTTTATTAAAGAACTTCACATCAATAGGTACAAAGGACTTCACAAATCTATCAGTAGAGCACCTAGACATCACAAGTCTGTTGCTAAAGGAGCACTTCAGCTCGCTAGAACTAGACTTTATAATTCGTAACCTTCGGCTCCCTTTTATAGTGGTGCACCTGTCCTGACTAGTCGCAGGTGGCTGTATGTTTTTTTTTCCTTCAGTCAACGTAGCTATGAATAAGGAGCTTGCCCTGTGGGGTGGAGCTCCACGAAATAGAACACATCTTTATTTGTTAGGATACATTTGACCTTGTTATATTGCTGCAGCCCTTCGATAGAAAACAAGTATTCCGATGTTGTTGTTGTTTTTTCAATTTTTTTCGATTGCATAACTATCAACTTTTATCTTTATCTGGCCCCTCCATAACCTCTTGCTTCTCTCCCAAGGTCATACCGCACGTTGCTCTCAAGGTTTCTGTAGCAGCCAGGTTTTTCGCAGTGTCCCCAGGGTAGAGTTGACATCTTCACTCACCCTTTCTTTTCCAGCCTTACCTTTATGTTCGGTGACTGATGGAATGCCTCTAACAAATGTAGAAAAATAGAGATTACTGTGGAAAATAATTCATATGACACTTCTTTGTATGAAGAACATTGTTAGAAAGAGGAAGACAGAGCAAGCCAGACATACATACAGACAATCAGAGAGAGAGATAGAGAGAGAGAGAGAATTACATTGTGCCCTATACGCAGAATTTGAAAACCTCACAGACAGAGCAAAATTCGAATTTCTTTTAGGAGAAAAGCCCATCCAAAAGCTCATCCCTAGCAGCAATATATGTGGCAACCTGCAATAACCATATAATAGTGACCACCAATGGAACAAGGCATAACCGTGGAATGTAAATCTATTCTGAAATCATTGTTAGCAGTATCCTCTGTATTTGTGCTTATCTTATAATGCTCATTTTAGGGGGCCGAGCACGAAGTGTGAAATTGGTAGTTTTCTGGGCTACCATGGAAGTCTATGGCCGCACCTACTGTATAATCGACTCGGCTTTTACAAAACTTTACACAATGGCAGAGGGTCATACCAAGATGATATCGAACAAATTTGACATCGGGGGACTAAAGGGGTTGGTATAGCAACCGATTGAAATAGTGAACTTTGAACAGGCATATCTCATGCCCCATTTGACCCAGAGTTTTCGCGAAATTTTGCACACATGCCTCCACACGAGGAATACATTTGCCCCAAGAACCCATAACAACGGTTAGGTGTATTACATTACATTACACCACAGTCATTTAGCTGACGCATTTATCCAAAGTGACTTGTGAATTGTAATGTGTTAATGTAGGAAAAGTCAGTGTACTACTACTTGCCAGGACTCACTCAGTACATCTCCTTTCTAAAATAAGCGACTAGTGCTGAATACGGAAGCCCTAAGCAGCCATGCATTCATATATTTTTTTCCCACCATTTTCTTGTGATGACGAGATAATTTTATTAGTTTTCTTGTGATAACGAGATAATTGTATTCGTTTTCTCGTGATAACAGGATAATTTTTTCGAGATCTCGAGATAACCAAACTTTGTTTTCTCGTGATAACGAGATAATTTAATTTGTTTTCTCAAGATAACAGGATAATTTTTTCGAGATCTCGAGATAACCAAACGTTGTTTTCTCGTGATAACAGGATAATTTTCTCGAGATCTCGAGATAACAAAACACAGGCCTATGAATAGCCTATTTGCAAGAAACACGATTCAGTCCAGTGCAGCAATGTCGGGGAAAATTATCTCGTTATCACGAGAAAACGAATAAAATTATCTCGTTATCACGAGAAAACGAAGGAAATTAACTCGTTATCACGAGAAAACGGTGGGAAAAAAATGTATGAATGCACGGCCGCTTAGGGCTTCTGTAGCTGAAGGCAAAGTGAAAAATAGCAAACTAAAAATACAATACTGTAGGTGCATAAGAGGAAGATCTTGAAGAGGTGAGTTTTGAGTCTTCGGTGAAAGATGGGCAGTGGCTCTGCTGTCCTGACGTTAGTAGGGAATTCATTCCACCAGAGGGGAGCGCAGGACAGAGAAGAGCCATGACTGTGTCGATTGACCGCAGGGGCCTCGGAGTGATGGGGCAAGCAGTCACCCTGAGGTAGCAGAGCATAGTGGTCGGGAGGGGGTGTAGGGTTTGACCATGGCCTGGAGGTAGGAGGGAGCTGTTCCTTTCATTGCCCTGTAGGCTAGTACCAGAGTTTTAAACTGGATGCGGGCTGCTATAACTTCTGAACGGTTGGACCGAACACCACAAAACTATGTAAGCTTATCACCACACATAAATGGAGGCTCCATTATTGGCCCAATCAAACAAAATGGCAACGCTAGGGAGTTCATTTACAGTTTAGGCCTAATCGCCATGCCGATTTTCCCCATACTTCGTACAGTGGTAAAAGGGCATGCCTAATGGTGACTGGAGAAAGATTAAGCTGATTGGCCACAAGGGGGCCCTATAACAATCTAAAACGTATTTTCATTGACATTTTCAATGACCGCATAGTTCAAATGTAATGTTTCACTTGCTGCCTTTGATGCATTTGTTGCACTTGGCACCCGTTATTGCTGCTCACAGCTATATTTGTGTAGTACAACTAAAAATTGAAATTGTGAGAGAGAAACAGAGAGAAAGAAAGAAAGATAATGTTTAGGGATGAGTGTCATTAAATAGCTGCAGTCTCTCTTGTCAGTCCATCCCCCCTTCTCCTTAGTCTCCTAATGAGCTTAATGAGACGAGAAGAGATGCTCACCTATTGACCCCTGTGATGATGAGGAGAAAACGAATCTCCCTGCTCTGCCTGATATCTGTCTCTATAAGGCTTAAATAGATACAGTTTAAACGAGCACCACTTCATGTCACATGCTTTTCCCTAGTGATTCGTTCTTTGATGGAAAGCTTTGCAAAGTGCTGTAGTGTCAAACTCCCAACTCAAATGGCAGGTTCCATGTTAAAGGATCTTGAATCTTGAAAGGCACAGTGACTGACTTGATTGGTCAGGCTTTGATTAATGGTGTACAATTACAGTTGAAATTAAATGGTGCTCAGTGAGCAGAGACCTCCCCCCATGAATGCATGTCATGGCTCTGTGTATGCTCACGTGCACCTGAGACATCTGGTATTGCTGGATTTGCTATAAAACAAAAACTTGCTTAGCTTTGGGGCTGACAGTAACGTAATCATTATGCCAAAATAACACCAAAAAGCTACTGGCCAGCATACTATCGGTAAATGTCCTCACCTCCGTAGCCTACGTGCATCCACCTCTCTCCCCAATTCCAAGTTCGTCATTCCTTTCCTCGCTATCTTTTTCTTTTAATCATGCTGGCAATTGCTTTTGCTTCCTGTGCTGTCGCCACCCTGTTCCTACGGAATGTCTTGGGCCTGCTTTAGTTCTTAGGGCTCCAACTGGTTTGAAGAAATTAAATCAATGTGACTGTCTTTTGAACGTTTTCCCACTTACTGTAGCTCACAATGTACAGTAGCCTACGTTACTCAAAACTCCCACACTTGCATTAAACTCACACGGGGAGCCAGCGTCACTGCGTGATTTGAGTGATTGATATCTGTCATGTCTGTCAAGCAAGCATTTTATGAGTAACCTCAATGGGAAATAAAATAATCACAGAATATATAACATTAAAATATTACACACTATTTATTTTGATAATTACAAACGAGGTGCTGGATCCAATCAAATAGGTCCCGTCCAAATCTTGTTCCAGCAGAAAAGATAAGATAAGATACTTAAAAAAATAAAATGTTTTGAAGGCATGCACCCCCAAAAACTATACCCTCCAAAGGAGCTATAGTTTCTGTTGCTCTCAGCTCTGATCGCTTCTCGGCTAAAAATTATTTCCCATAATTATTTTTGTGAGTGAGCTGGCCTCACTCCGAGTTTTATTTTAATTTGTTTGATCCGCCCCATGATTCTGATCCGCTCCAACATTTCCTGGGTTCTTCCTTTGCCCAAGCTACACCCCTCCACCGAAATACATGAAAATTGGTCTTGTAGTTTTGGCGTAATCCTGCTTACTAACAAACTAACAAATGAATACGCTACATAATTCGCCCTTCTTTACACTTTGATGTATTTCATTCTACAGTTCCTCAGGCGGCCCTCTTGCATCATCACAGGGGGGTAGGCAGAGGGAACATGGCTCGGCGCTACAGAGACACAGGAGGGGTGCGGCTAAATCACAGGCCTCATCTCCGAGGGGTGCACACCGAGGGGGCTCAGATCACACACCCAGGTTTGATCACCTCAGTGCTTAGACCGCAGGAGGCTG
>NC_140250.1:4291106-4298606 GCF_949987555.1 Borostomias antarcticus | reverse complement strand
ACCACCATACACCCGATAGGAAGTTGAGTTTGAGCTTAATATGACAGCCCTTTGGGTTTGATGTTTAATGGTAATGGGCTTGCTGGTGTGGTGTTAAATGGTGCTTAAAAGTGTTACAGTGGTATGTACAGTTACATTGGGTGCAGGCCCCACAGCGCTGGTTACCGCCTGGAATTAGTGCTAGCATCCTTTGAGTACTGTAGGTCTAGGGGTAGGGGGTAAATCTGACTTGACTAGCTGATCTCTGGAATTGGCTCCTCATTTAAACACGATCAGTGGGGGATCATCATCGGGTACATTCCTCTGCAGGCTGGTATCTGATTTGAATATACTGTACGCCAGCTTAATGATCCCTTTAATCTGTTCAGCACACTTGGATTACTGGGCGGTAAATGTAGGTTCGTCTGGGTTGTTAGCCTTTGAAAAAGATCCAACCTTGGTCTATTGTTGATTCTTGTTGTGTTGATTTGGGTTGTCGTCGTATACTTTGTGCCGATTGTTTTGTCAGAACAAGATCAATAGACACCAGTTACAACTCAGTGAGTTTCCTGTCTTTGGAAACGAGAGTCTCTGGTGTTTTTGAGGGATTTTATCTATGCACCTATGGATCAGAATTGAGAGTGTTAGCGGCGATGGGCTATATCTCGAGAGTGCACCGTTTGACTAAACTTTGATATCGGCCATTGTACTGTATATGATCATAAATAACCTTAAACATGGTTTATAGTGCTAAATTCCGAACCTGTCCTTTAAATAAACAAAGGATGCTTGTAACTGATCAATGGTACTTACAAAATGTAATAAGTGTTTCCATAATAATATATTTAAAGTAAAAAATATCAGTGGAATAAACAAACCTTTCTTCAAACAGTGCCATATGGAGGTTAGCAATAGATGTAACACCTGGACAAGAGGGACTAGAGATTTAACACCATCTGGGTCCGGAGTAAAGTGGGGGTTGCCTGAACCTCAGATGCTATATCACACTCACTGAAATATCCCACCATGAACAGCGGAGATGTAAAGAAAACAGAATCAACAAATCCCTCTACCACACCCAGGGGTGTTTGATGTGGACTGTCCTGCTGTTGCTTTGATTTTATGCAAGTCATTGTTAATAATGCAGAACTCATTATTATTATTATTATTATTATTATTATAAGTACTTCATTCTGTCCTTTAAGCTTTTTAGGTCTTTGTATCTTTGGAAAACTGTTTTTGTGATGACAGTATCCCACTCGCGATAAGTTATCGTGAGGATATTAATATAAGTATACTGTGAGAACAAATCACCACTTTTACAGTAATTTTACACCCAGTACTCTGGTTTCTCTGTAATGGTAATACGAACAGTAATGCACAAATGCTTTTCATATAAAGTACTACAGGCCTGCCATCGCTCTGCATTCAACAACATTGATCCATTCAATATGCAGTACTGTAGCTTGCTTGCTAATTGATAATTAGTCATCTGTTAAACTGCTAATTGTTCAAATTGGGTTATTTGCCCCCAAATGTAGACCCCTCTGTCCCACCTTCTCTCCCGACTGCCAAGCTGTTTTGAAACAATACAAGGTATATTATTACAGTGTTGGCAGTGCTTTTTGATTTTTCACACATCACATCACATACAGTACAGTACATACAGTATATAAATACAGTATGTGTGTCAGGCATGTAGGCATACAGTATGTGTGTCAGTGCTGTATCAGGCATGTTATAAAAATAAGCAAAGACAAAATAAATGCTGAACGGTGTGTACAGTAGTGGTGCAGTAATCCTAATGCCAAATGTAAAACAGATAAGCGTGGCCTACGGCAGTAAGATGAACTGCACAAAAAATAAATACATTTCTTATCGCATTCACTTCCCAGGTGTGCTGTATGTGGGTCCTCGACACGTGTGACTGGAAGCAAGTCCTACCCTGGAGGGGCTGATTGGATCAATGAGGGATTCACAAACGTAGGCAAACACGCGCACACACACACACACACACACACACACATCCGGGCTCGCTCGCGTGCAAACATACCTATAACACGGAGACATATGACACCCAGATAGCAAGCGGATGTGTAATAATTCTGGGCCATATATGGGCCGGAACTAAGCCACAAGGGCCAGATCTGGCCTGTATATGGCCCAGATCCGCTTGCTATCTGGGCAGAGGGCTGTTCCTCATTGTTTCCTCAATAGTCAGGATTGAATGAAAAGATGCCAGGTTCAAACCTACGAGATGCATCCCAGATAGCAAACGGATCTGGGCCATATACAGGCCAGATCTGGCCCTTGTGGCTTAGTTCCGGCCCATATATGGCCCAGAATTATTACATATCCGCTTGCTATCTGGGATGGTACAGCAGCTAGGAATAGCTGGGCTGTTCTGTCCTACAGCTGGATTAACACGACGCAACAATCGTCAAGGTGACAGGGAACGCAAGGTTGGCGAGACAAGGAGGAATGTGCCTCCGCTTAAATGTTACGCGTCAATCAAAGAAGAAAGGCTTGATTATCGGGCCCGGCACTTCCTTCCTGTAACCCTCTCGTTTTGTTTTGTCTCCTCCCAGCTTGTCAGGAAAGGCAATGTTTTCCAGACGGCCTGGACGGCTCCCGTCACGTCATCCCCGTCCTCTGAACGGCGGCCATCTTGGAGAGAGACCCCCCACATATGCGAGGCGAGGAGTAAACATACGCATTTGTTCAGGACTTTGTTTGTCCTGTCTCCAACCACTCCTCCGGTTGAGAATGTTCACCCTGCGCTTCGCAAAGAAAACCTTGATGAAAGTTTTTTTTTTAGAACAAGCTGACGACGGGTATAGTTAGTCAGGGGTGTCGGGCAATCAGAACCCAGCCCTCTATCTGGCACGCAAAAGCGAAAGCATTTCAAACACCTGACAAAACTCTGTCGAAGGGGAATATTTTATTCATTCCATCAAGAGGATAGGTCTAGAACTCACTGCACTCTTGATCCTGAACTCCCAACCCTCCAGCGCCTCCCTGACCGGTCGAGCTTTGTGATGAGCCGGTGGCCAGAGATCGCGTCTGACATCGCGGGCGTAGCGTTGACGCGAGACGGGTTGACATCTGGAGCAGGAAGGACCAGCGTTACCGCTTCACCTGACGCGATATGCGACGTAGCCCCCCCCCCCCATTCTCCCTGTTCCCACACAGCGCTTAGTAGAATCGCATCACTCTGTCAATGCAACTGGAGATGACCGAGGAGACACCATTTCAAAGGCTTGTTTAGGTTGAGTAATTGTAATTCAGTTGTCTTTACATCGAGGCCTTCTGCCTTTCTGGCCCAATGCCACACCACTGCTCCAACAGTGGTCTTTTTTTTCGGGGGGGGGGGGGGTTGGATTTCCAATGTTACTGGTTGGTTTTAGGGTTTTAAACTAGGTTCTAAACCTGCCCCCCCCCCCCATTTGTATTCCAGGGTTCTTCCTGTGCTGTTCTGTCACCACCGGAGAGAATGTGAGCAGCAGCCTACCTGGAGATGAAAGAATGTCAGCCATTAGGAGGGGAAGTGACAACGGCTCAGTTATGCACCGCTCACGATGAAACCGTACATCACATCGGGAAGCCCGGGCGCCCGCAGATGAGACATCCCAGCATACAGTCACCGTGATGATTTGACACGTGTGTGTGTATGTGTGTGGTGTAAGTGTGTGTGTGTGTGCATGTGTGTGCATGAGCATTCTGGGCATGTATGTGTGTGTACAGTATGTGTGTGTGTTTCTGTGTGGGGGGTCTGGATGTGTGTGTTGACCTCGAGTCACGTCTCCATTTTTTAGGGCCTTGAGTGATAGACAGGCAGGTAGGAGTGTGTGTGTGTGTGTGTGCGTGTACTGTAGGTGGGTGGGTGAGTCAGGAATGAAACAGCCATGGATCACTAACACTAACTAGCAAACTCCTTTATTGAAGCTGGATAGAAGGAGACATGCTGTGTTCACAGGACACAGGAGCTACGGTTTCATCACTGATCAGAATCAGAGAGAAAGTTGCCACCCCCCCCCCCCAAACACACACACACACACACACACACACCTTATGTACTCACTTAAAGCTGTAGACAGAAATACATGATCTGGAATATAACAGGCACTATTCAATCAAAACCGCTATGCATACAGTATGTCAACCCCTCTCCCCGCACACACACACACACACACACACACACACACACACACACAAACACACACTTTGGCAAGGAATGCATGCTTACCCAACAACATATGTTATGACATGCACGAGGTGTCCAGTGTATAAAATCTCGTTTGCTGGCATAAGTGTGATGTCACTTCCTACCTGGGCAGGAAGGGATGTCGCACCACCACCCAGCGGGAGAGGGCCATGTTTCCCTGAATCTACCTGCCGACGTCACACCATGCGTGGGGACCCACAGACGGGTCGATGTGGAAGGAATATTTTACCTGCCGTTGTCATTCTGCGCAGGTAACCCAATATTTTCCGCTTAAAAAAGAAAAAAGTTAACTGGTGAACGAAGACTAATCCTATTTTCCAGTCCAGGCATAGGCATGTTGGGAAAAGCAAGAGAAACACGAAGCATTCCTTCGAGTTAAGTGTTCTTGAACTTTCAAATGAACAAAGTATCATTTTTGTGAAAAAGATAAAATGCACATTGTTCGTCTCATTAACTCCTGGGCCCTCAGAAGTTTCCCAGGAGCCTCTTGAAAAGTGAAAGTATGAATTAATTTCTTTATTTAGCTTTTCTCATCCGTGCCATCTTGGTAATTCTTGCATTTTAATCACATACCCAGTGTGACACACATACAAAAAAGCAAGCCTTCTTGATTCACTACACCAGTTTCTACAAACACCGATTCCCTGACACTGGAGGAAAGCAGCTCTTATTAACACAGCCTGGTTTCACCATTACATCACGTGTTCAGTTGATGAAAGGGAAAACAATGTCGGGAGGCTGTTGCACATTAAGACAGGAAAGGAACGTGGTGTATCTGCGCTGTGGCCGTACGGCGTGACCAAGCCCCCAGGATTCGAAATCTAAAGTGAAACCCTATTGAACCGCGCCATCTTGGCTAAATTTGTAGTCATTTGGCTATTTCCAGTGACTTTTGTACTTGCGCAGTTGTGCTTTTCTGTCCTACGCACGTCCACGAACAAGTTCATGTTTATGTGAAATGCAATGAAATGAAAACCGGCTTGCATATTAAAGTGATTTAACCACATTTAACCTGTTTTTGTCAAATATATCCATTGGAGACATTCTTTTTTTATCCAGGCATCTTAGTAATAATGAACTTCGCAAGTACAAAAGTCACCGGAAAGCCAGAAAAGCACAACTGCGCAAGTACAAAAGTCACCGGAAATAGTCAAATGACTACAAATTTGCCAAGATGGCGCGGTTCAATAGGGCTTCATTTGTGATAGCGGTCAGTGAATGGAGTGGCTGTATCCAGTTCTGACTCATAACAAATAGAGATGTCAGACTCGGATATGAAACACAAACTACGAGAACGGGAACGGGACCTGCTCTGTCAACCTGCCAGGGCTTGATCAGAAAGTCCGAATTCAAATCAGCAAAAAAAAGGACCAAATAAGCCTACGGCGCGTGCAAAAAACGGCCCGAATCGCGACAACTACAGCAAAGCGAGCTCGCTGATTACTGACGCAAAAAAGAGGGAGCTTGGAGAAAACCCAGAGGAGAGGACGCTGCTGTAGCTAATGCGGTGTGCTCCACTTTCTGCCGACAGCTGGGGATAGGAACGAGCCCGATTGCCCCAGAAAGCCCCCCCTCTCTCTCTCTCTCTCTCTCTGTCTCCCACCGGAGCTCATTCGAGGAAAGCCCAGCGTCGAGCAAAGCTATTGGAATAGATTCAAGACACGTTCTCACACACCTCTCTGGTGTCGGCTTGTTCACATGCAGTGAACACATGAAAGGGGAAATGTCCACACACACACACACACCCCGAACCGCCTCGAGTCTTTGTTCCACAGAGAGATGTGTAGGTTTACAGAGGATCACTCAAGCAGCCGCCACGTTGTGTCATCTTTATTTTGTGTGAATACACTTTACATGACCAATTTATTCTCTGAGAGCATATTTACATACAGTAGCCTATGCAGCCTTTGTGCAAGAGAATTTAACTATTCTATCCCCTCATCTCCTCTGCCTGCCTTCTTTCCCCGGTAGATGCAGTAGGCCTACATTCTACACACTCCCACTCTCCTCTCTGCCTCTGGCCTCTGACCTCAAGGGCTGCTGGGGGTTGTAGTATAACTGATGTATCTCTGCCCAGTCAGCTCCCTGAGCGGTTCATGGCCGAGTAGATTGGGTCTCCACGGGTTGCCAAGAGTGACCAACCAGATCAAGATCTTGGCCTCTATGGGATGGCGTGCTCCACTAGGAACACTTACAGTAGGCGAGGAGATGCTCTGGCTGTTCCACTGACACCAGTCATTTGAATAAAGTGACAGGTGCCTCATGGGAAACTAAGATTTTTCAGCCAGAAAGCTTGACGTTGTACAAAAACACAATAAAACTACAACCATGCTGCAAAACCTAGCACACAACCATTGGGGTAATAAATTAAACCAACAACTTTCATTACAACAAAACTAGTGATGAAGATTGAGGCTAGAACAGAGAGTAAGTAGTTCATACAACATTGAAATATGACTTACAACCAGTGATTGCAAAACAGGACAGTTGTTTCCAAAGCTGAGTCATGACATCCAGCAACATAACCTGCATAGACTAACTTAAGCTGAGCATAATCAAATATGATAACAATAGGCAATACACACTAATCATTTGTCTTACAGCGAAGACAACAAACATGAATGACAAACAGACAGCGACTCCTGGCCCACCCCGGCTTTTCCATAGACTTAAGAGTGCATCGTTATTTTCACAAGACAAAACAAAAGGGGCGATGTCTGGCACTGACAACATGAGAGAAGAATAGAAGAGTATTGGCATAATGTCATGTAATTAAATAAAAAAACACAATCTGAATAGGAGGAATCCATGTTTTTTATTGGGATTTTGGGGGGAGAAAGCCAGGTTTACCCTGGCACATGGGAGAAAACACCAAATGAATATGAATGAAGATGGCGTGTCTCTCTTTGTGTGTACAGCAAGCGCTGTGCCTAGGCATCTTAAGGTAACATCTAGTATGCTGTTGTTAGAGAGCCAGCCCCCCCCAAAGAGAGAGAGAGAGAGAGAGAACTGAGAAACAGACGTCTTATAAAATTAGCATACCTGGAGGAGAAATAAAACAGCTGTTGGACCATAGATGATAAATATTCTTCCTCTTTCCCCTTAAGTCAATATCAATATCACAGTAGTTATAATGGATATAGAACTACAATGTCCTCTAAGTTACTGCTTCCACTGCTCCTGATTAATCATACATATTTCAATAGAGTTCATTACCTCAGTCTCCATTTCAGTAATGAATCCTATCCTGTACCCTGGCCTGTCATGACTAGGTACTGGTAGTCATATTCTTTGTA